>NW_006399808.1:10926019-10970443 GCF_000299155.1 Elephantulus edwardii | reverse complement strand
CCCTCTATGAGGTGGATTGATTCAGTGACTGGGATAATTGGGATGGGAGTATCGGAGACAGTGCGATTGGCACAGGACAGAGCGGAGTTTAGGGCTGTTGTACATAGGGTTGCTATGAGTCGCAATCGACTCGACGGCACATAAAAACAACAACATAAAGAAGTTTACAATTAGTTCAACAAGAAGGTGCTGTGGGAGTTTATGGAGTACAAAAATCTGTTTCAATTACATAAATTTTTCTTGCTTAATTACTCAGTTCTTTTAATTTCTACTGTACTCATATTATCCTAAGTCCTTATCTTGTTAGGCCCACAACATTAAATAGTCAGATTACTATTGCTCCCAGAGAGAGTTTTTTGCATTTCTTTTCCCACACACTTGCTTACACTTTTCCTCACTGAAATGTGCTTCACCTTTTAGAAATAGGTTATGAAGAAAGTGAAACACAGTCTGCAAAAGAAATGGACGTAATTCAGGCTAAAGAAACTTTGAAAATATTTTAACCTCACAGACACTCAAGAAGATAATAAACTCACAAAGGCAGAACAGATTTTTATGACAAATAAACAGAGACCACAAAATGAGTTCTAGAAAAAAACAATCTAACATTGTCTATCAATTCTCCTTTAGTATATTTTTAATCAAAGGTAAGCCCAAGACACCCCAAACAACTGCCAGAAAGCTAAAAGAGAAAAGAGAAAATGTATGACAGAAGTGTGGAACAAAGACCCATCCAGTGAGGCCATCATTCTAGGGCTTTTTTCACCTTCAGAAATAAGTAGGAAGCAAAACATTGACAATTTCTGAGAAATGAAGACAGAAACTTCTATATTTTGGCATGTACTTGGAATGTAATTGGAAAACACCAAGGATAACATCTTAAAGGTTTCTAGAGGGAAAAAACCCCCACCCTTTTCTGTTCACTTAAAAAGGAATGAACATCAGTCTAGCATCAGGTGTCTCCTGAATAAAGCCAGCTACTAGAAGAAAAGCGTGAAGGGATTTTCAAGTTCTGAGAGAGGAAGATTTTAAAAATACTCAAAATAGTATATTTTGTTCAACAACTAAGTTGTTGTTGTTGTGGTTGTTATGTGCTTTCAAGGTGAGTATGACTCATAGTGTGACCCTACGAACAACAAATTTGCACCCTATCTTATCCTGCATCATCCTCTTCATCTCTGACACACGAGACTATTGCTGCAGCCACTGTGCCAATCCATGTCACTGAAGGTTCTCCTCTCTTTCCCTAGGCTTCCACCTTTCCAAGCATGATGCTCCTTTCCAAGGAATGGCCCCTCATAAAAAAAACACCCAAAGTACATGAGATGAAATGTCACCATTCCTGCCTCAAAGGAGCACTCCAGCTGCACCTTCTTCAACACATAGTTTGTACTTTTAACATTACTCTTCACTCACACCACAACTCAAAGGCAACAATTCTTCTTCTGTCATTCTTTTTCATGGTCCAGCTCTCAGAAACACAAAGTGTTTGAAAAGACGATGGCTTGAACTAGGCACCATTAAGTCTTCAAACAAAAATCACTCCTCAGTACTGATGAGTCCTTGACAGCAGACTTTACCTAATATATCTTTTGATTTCTTGACTACAGGATGTTGATTGTGGATCCAAGCAAGATGAAATTATTGACGACCATTTCAATCTTTTCTCCATCTATCATGATGCTGCCTACTGGCAACATCAATTAAGTAGAAGCATAGAAGACAAACATTTACAGTCATATACACAAAGTTTATCTTCCCTGTATCCACCCATTCAAGGGGTGAAGGGAGCCATGTTGATAGTTATAAAAAAAAAAAAAATTAAAATTTTACCCATGAACATAAGATATAAAATTCTTAGGCATTCAAAAAATTTTTAAATGGAAGTTCAATCAAGATAGAAAAGTAATTTAAAAAAGATCACTTATATTAAAAACAATGTATATGAACTTTGTAAGTAAACTAGTATGAAATAAAAATTTTCTTTAAAAAATAATTTATATAATAGCATCAATTATTTTAAATAATGACACCTAACAGATGACACCTAAACAGTCTATAGAGAACATTAAGACATCTTATTAGAATACATTAAGCAATGTTTAAATAGAGAGTAAGCCAAATTAATGAACTGGAAAACTCAAGTGGTCAGGGTCCTTCTTTACCAAAATGGTTTATAGATTTAATGCAACATAATAAACATAATTTTGTTTTTCTTTTTGTAGAAGCTGACAAGTAAATGATAAAACTTAAATGGAAATTAAAATTAAAGAGACAGTTAAGATGGATAAGTCTTGTTCTGTTGTTGTTGCTGATGTGTACCAACTAATTGGAAATGACCAATAGCTGACTTTGTAGTAAGTTTTCAGGGCCAATAAATCACACCAGAGGACAATCCCCACCTTTCTCCTGTGGAACAACTGGTGGACTTGATCCACATATCTTTGAGGTGCCAGGACAACTTGTTACCACTAAACCACCAGAACTCCCTAAGTCTTGCTCTAAGATAATAAAATTCTTTAAGAGCTAAAATAAGACCATTTTTGAGATAGTAATATAACGAACAGAATAGGGTCTGTAAGCAGATCACTAGCAGATGGGCAAATGAGGACAGAGGTAGGAAATTAGAGTAGCAGGGGAAATGACTAGTTTTTTAATAAATGGGATTCCACATAGGAAAAAGTAACAATGCACTCTTTTACACACAATAAAGAAATTTTAGATAGACTAGATCTTCAGTGTAAAATTAAAAATTTGTTGGAAAACAATCTAAAACTCTCATTAAATACATGCTAATCCCCCCAAAAAGCAATACCTATAAACATTTTAAAAGTAAAATTAAAAAGGAATGAAAAGAAAGTCACACAGTAGAGAAGCCTATGCGGCTAAAGCTGGACAGGGTCTACAACATATAAAAAAGATCCTCATCAGTAAAAAAGACAACTCCATAATCAAATGGATTGAGAAATTATGTTATATTCACATGATGGAATACTACATAGCACAGAGGAACAATGATTTTGTCACTCTCTAGCTGTGGTATTGGAGAGGAGTATTGAATATACCATGGACTGCTAAGAAAACAAACAGGTTCACCCTAGAGAAGGTTAAACCAGGCTGCTTCTTGGAGGCAAAGATTCGGAAGTTTCGTCTGATATACTTTGGACATGTTGCAAGGAGGGACCAGTCCTTGGAGAAGGATGTCATGCTTGGGATGGTGGAGGGACAGCACATGAGAGGAAGACCCTCTATGAGGTGTATTGATTCAATGACTGGGGTAATGAGGGTAGGTGAGTCGGAGACAGTGAGATTGGCAAAGGATAGAGCAGGATTTAGGGCTACTGTACAAAGGGTCACTATGTGGCTGACAGTTGATGGCACACAACAACAACAATCTAACTTGGGAGAGATTGGAGAGAATTATGCTAAGTGAACAAACTCAGTCCCATAAAGACAAATACTGTATAAAGACAATTTCTGTAGAATATAAGGATCCAAGGAGGCGAGGGAGGAAGTAAAGAAGTGAGGATGGGAGGGGATGTTGCTGGTTAATCACACGGTCACACAATTTGATGGGTGGAGAGAGGGGTGGGTAAAGGAAATGGGAAAGATTTAGTGTGCAAAACAATGCGTACAAACTTTGTAAGTAAACCAGAATAAAATAAAAATTTTATTTAAAAAAAGAAAATGAATGGGAATGATTGAATATAAAAAAGCAACTCTATAGGAAAATGTGTCATTATTTGTGTCTTTAACAAAAAGTACTTGCAATGAATAAATCATTGAAACTACTAAATTCAATCATTCTATTTCAAGCCTCATTTCTATTAGTAAGTCCATATTTTCCAACTACTATTCTTTCTTCGATATATGACAGGTTTGGAAGTAGGAGTGGCATCTACTTCCTAAATAACATGCTTCTGGAATCTCTATGAATTTAGATAAATGTCGACAGTTGTAGAGGCGTTTCAGGCTTTTTGTTCATAAGGCTGTGCTTGACTCAAAGACAATCAACAACAACAATAACATTTTTTTTCTTCACTGTTTCCAACTTTTGCATTCCAGTCACCAATTATCATTAACGCATCTTGATTGCATGTACAATCCATTTTAAAGGCAAGATTTGGTAAAAATTATCAATTTCTTTCTCTTTGGCTCTAGATGTAGGAGTGTATATTTGAATAATAGTCATATTAATAAGTCTTTAAAATTAGGAAAAGAGTAAGTCAGGGTTATATTCTCTCTACATACCTATTCAATCTGTATGCTGAGCAAATTATTTGAAAAGTTGGACTCTATGAAGAGAAATGTGGCATCAGGGTCAGAGGCAGACTCATTAATAACCTGCATTATGCAATGACACAACCTTGCTTGTTGAAAGTGAGGAGGATTTGAAGCACTTGTTGTAGAAGATCAAGGAATGTAGCCTTCAGTACGAATTGCATCTCAACATCAAGAAAACAAAGATTCTTATCACTGGACCAATAGACCACCTCATGATAGAAGGAGAAAAGATAGAAACTGTCAACAACTCATCCTACTTGGATCCACAATTAACACTCTTGATAGCAGCAGCCAGGAATTCTGAAGATGTATTGCACTGAGAAGTTAGGGACCTCTCAAGATGACTGAAAAATAATTAAGTTAGTTTGAGGACTAAGATGTATCTGATTCAGGCCATGATTTTTCCCTTTACTTGCTAAACATCTGAGAGCTAGACAACTGGGGTAACAGATGCCTCTGAGTTGTAGTGTTGCAGTAGTAAGAGCACTGAACATCCCATGGATGGCCAAAAAAACCAAATAAATATGTCTTGGTGAGGGTGCAGTCAGAGTGCTCGCTGCAGGCAAGGTTGATGAGGTTTTGCCTCACATATTCTGGGCATGCTGCTAGGAAGGGCTATTCTTTGGAGAGGGACATGATGCTGATGCTTGGAAGGGAGGAGGGTTGGTGAAGGAGAGAAAGACCCTTAACCAGGTGGACTGACACGGTGACTGCCACAATGGGCTCTACGGTGTCATGAAGTGTTATGACAAGATTCAGATCTTCATTTCACGATCAGTCAACTTGATGACACCTAACAACAGGAAAATGAGTAAAATACTTGTGAATGCTACAAAAAAAAGGGATGCCCAAATCTGGTGTAGAAACAGGGAAATGTAAACTAAAACTACAATAAGATACAACAAATACCACTATAATCCACAAATTTAACAGAAATGTAAACATGTGAATAACAAAAAAATAAAATATGTGGTAAGAATATCCAATGAAGATGCAAGCATAAACTAGAAAAGAATAAAACATTAACTCAATGTCATCAAGTCAATACTCCTCAATAATTTGGAGAGGTCCCTAATTGCAGACTTGATTTCCGGACTGCTGGAACCAAGGGTATTGACTATGGATCCAAGTAAGATGAAGCTGTTGACAGTTTCAATCTTTTCTCCATCTATCATGATGCTGCCTACAGATCCAGTGATAAGAATTTTTGTTTTCTTGATGTTGAGATGTAATCCATATTTTTCCCCTTCTTTTTCTTTTTTGGTTGTTATTGTGTGCCGCTGAATCAGATCCAACCGGCACAGGAGGAGACTACCCCTCCTTCTCCAGAGAAGCAACTGGTGGATTTGAACCATGCACCTTCAGGATTGCGGCTCAGCTTCTTGCCACTAGGTCACCAGAGCTCCCTTGAGATGCAATCCATATTGAAAGCAGTAGTCTTTGATTTTCTGCAGTAAATGCTTTAAGTCCTCCTCACTTTCAGCAGCAAGGTTGTAAAGTCATTAAAATGAGTGGATTAAGTTAATAACAACTAGACAAATACATGAGTTCATAGACATAAAAGAACAGGTAAATGATCATCATTTATTAGTGGCTACCAGGAAGACATGGGAGCTTGGTGGCTTAGTAGTAAGGATTTGTGCTGTCAACAAAGGTATACAGTTCAGGGGAGCTCTGGTGGCCTAGTGGCAAGAAACTGCATTGCAATCCCAGAGGAACACGGTTCGAATCCACCAGATGCTCTGCCGGAGAAGGAGGCGCAATATCCTCCTGTACCAGTCAGATCTGATTTGACGGTACACATACACAAAATTAAAAAAAAAAACAAACAAAAAAAACCAAAAAACAAAGGTATACAGTTCTAATATGCCAGCTGCTCCTCAGGAGAAAGATGGGCAATCTCCACACTAGTGTGATCTGCTGCCTCTGAAAATCTGCTGGGGGGTTAGCTATGGGTCAGTTCACAACATACCCAAAAAGAGAAGGGAGCAGAAAAGGGACTGGTTACTGTCTCTGGAGTACTCAGTTTCAGTTTCTTGTGATAAAAAAAAAATCACCTAGATATATGTGACACAACCAATCAATGTGACTGATGTCAATGAACGGCACTGTAAAAAGGTGATCTGGTAGATATGGTATGATCTACTTACAACAGCAACAAGAAGAAAATAGGACCTGCTTAAGTACAATCTAACACCTCATGGGACTTGTTTTCATAGTTTCAAGATTGCGGGTCATGGTTTTATGGGACATCAGAGTTAACTGATGTCCCATTATTGTGATTATGGCTTCTGTCCCCCAGTGTTTCTGCTAAGTGTCTGGAATCTAAAGGCTTGCAAAGGCCAGGTTGGTTTTCCTTTCTTCCCATTTCCACCTACAGCTCCTCACTCCTCAATTACAGCCAGACAATGAGATGAAAATACTAGGAGGTGTACTCTCTGCATATTTTTTACAGAGTTTCTATTTGCATTTTTTGGGTGTATTTTGCAAAACATTTTATTTTATTTTTGCACTCAAGGTACAACAGTTTCATCTCTACTTGCTGGGAACAAAAGAATAAAGAGAGTCATGTCAAGAAGGAAGAAATGATTTTCCCTAAGACCAGAAGAACGTAATGGTCCCTACCATTAACAGCCAAGCTGACCAAAGATCTATGATTAAAAGGAGAAATAAACAGAAAAGCTTTTCATTTGTTCTGGGGCATCATGGAGACTAGAAGAACACTTGAAACTTGTCCTAAAATAATACTTAAATCTTAAACCAAAAATACTTGCTGAAGTCTTTATAAAACTGAACAATACATAAATGTCTACCTTCAATATTGTGTTAATAACTATCAATCTGAGTTCAAAAACAACTCAAGAGATTAGATAGGCACTTTAGGAGGCAGTGGATTTATGTTAATTGAGGAGGTACAATTCAGAAAATGAGAGAGAGAATGGTTGCACAGTTTGAAGGCTGGAATCAATATCACTGAATTGTATGTGGAGAAATTGCTGAATTAGTTGTATGCTATATCGTATATATTCTCAACAAAAGCAAAACATAAATATAAGTTTAAAAAAGAAAGATTGTAAGTATGGTGATGATAATCTTTCATAAACTGAAAGATTCAACATAAACTTGATACATCGATTAAAAGAGATACATTAATAAATTAGACCACTGTACAACAGAAACATGATGTGAGCAACAATTATAAGTCATATACACACAACACACACACACACACACACAAACATATAATTTTAAACTTCTAATTGTCACACTTTATAAAAGTAAAAGCAGGCATGATTAATTTTAAGAATGTATTTCATTTAACAAAATAAATAGAACAACATCATTTTAACATTAAATCAATATAAGAAAATATAAAACCTCAAGTTCATCGTCAGAGTCAGAAGTGACTTCTAGCTGAGCCTCCCATAGGTTTTGAGAGGTTATAAATCACTCAGGTGAAGACTATCCATCTTTCTCACATAAACACAGAGAGAGGTATTTTACTTTTTAACTAATGCTTTCATTGACAATAACAGATATAATAACTGAATGTGAAAGTTAAAAACTAAGAGGGATTGATAGGCGAAAAGTAAGGCATTGGTGATAAAAATGATGCCAGAAAACAAACAATATGGATTAATAAGAATGGGGAAGAGAGAAAAGAAAAAAATCTACAGAGAACGTAGGTGAAGGGAATAGCAGTAATGGGTTGTTTTATCTATTAATAGTAAATTTTGGCTATGAATAACTAAAAAGCCAGAAAGATTTGTGAAGTTTTACTTCAATAAAACTGATTAAAATTTAAAAATTATGTCAAAGAATGCACAATAGAATTTTGCAAGAGCAATAACTTATTTATCACAAATGCCTTTTTATTTTCCAAATAAACAACAAATAAATAGGTATATTTTTTATTTTAAAATTTTATTATTTTTTATATGTGTACCATCAAATTAGATCTGACCGGTACAGGAGGAGATTGCCCTTCCTTCTCCAGCAGAGTATCCAGTGGATTCGAACCACATACTCTGGGACTGCAGTGTAGCTTCTTGCCACTAGGCCACAAAAGCTCCCTAAAATATATATTTCAGATAGATAGATAGATACTCTAGATATTATATATATTTCTTTTAAAAAAAACAATCAGCAACTATGCATCTGGATCTTGTAAAAAGACTGCCCAGGTATTGAGTTTATCTACAGAAAGAGATAATGGAGAAGATAGCAGTAAGGACATGGCCAAGTGTTGAGTGCAAAAGAGATTATCAACTGCTCACTTCAAACAGGTGTTGAAGAAAATTAAATCACATTCACAGTACTCAATATATGACTTTGAGTATATCCCACCTGAACCTAAGAGATCATCTCAAGAATATAATTGAAGCATCAAACCAACAATGAGATATCATCTCACCCCAGTAAGAATAGCAAAATTTAACAGAACAGCAAGCAACAAATGCTGGCGAGGTTGTGGAGAAACTGGAACCCTTATTCATTGTTGGTGGGAATGTAAAATGGTGCAACCACTGTGGAAGGCAGTGTGGCGTTTTCTCAAAAAAGTTGCAAATAGAGATACCATTTGACCCAGCAATTCCACCACTGGGAATATACTCCAAAGAGACAATAACTGCCATCCAAACAGATATATGGACACCCATGTTTATGGAGGCTTTGTTCACAATAGCAAGGTGTTGGAAAACAACTTAAGTGCCCATCAACAAAAGAATGGATAGAGAAGCTGTGGTATATTCACACAACGGAATACTATGCTGCACTGAAAAACAAGGAACTCATACATTATTTAAAATGGGTGACCCTGGAGGACATTATGCTGAGTGAAATATCTCGGTCACAAAAAGACAAATACTGCATAGACTGACATCAGGGTTGGGTTAAGACTGAGAAAAATTGGATAAATTATGTATATTGCATTGAAACAAATGAGAGAGAGAAGAGTTTAAAAGCGATATATGATAAGTTATTATGGTTACAAGAGTCCAGAATGAAGGTTGCATAGTGGAGTGTACTCGGGACAGGGGGGGAGGATTATATACCAATGAAGGAATTTTTCTTTTAGTTTTCAGAGAGAAGAGTTAACTAGGAGGGAGGGGTGGGCATGGAGAAAAGCACAACAATGAATGACCGGAAATCCAAAATCTCTGTAAATGTTCATTAAAATTAATAAAATTTTTAAAAATGTTATAAATGATGCATTGAACACAAATAACTTAAGGTAACAATACTTTTGGGATACATAAAGAAACAGAAGGTCATTAAGAAGAAGAAAGCAAGAAACAATAAAAATTTTCTCTACAATATATAGTGGTTAAAGACAATGGAAGAAATGCTGAAGTAAAAAAGTGGAATAGAAAATGTCAGAGAGGCTCAAGGAGAAAAAGTACTAAAAAAGACTTAGAAAACCAAAATAAAGAACAAGCTTGGCATTTCTCAAGTTGAAAGAACTGGTGGTGAAAAATCTTTTTCTTGATGTTGAGCTGCAATTCATATTGAAAACTGCATCCTTAATCTTCTGCAGCAAACACTTCAGGTCTTCCTCAGTTTCAGCAGCAAAGTTGTGTCATCTCCATAACATAGGTGGTTGATGAGTTTTCCTTCAATTTCTAATGCCACATTTTTCCTGATAAAGTCCAGCCTCCCAAATGATTTGTTCTGCATATAGATTGAAACAGTATGGAGAAAAGACACATCCTTGACATACCTCTTCCTTGATTTTGTACCATCTAGCATTTCCTTGCTCTGTTTGGACAACTGCTTCCTGGTCTGGAGAAAGGATACAACACCAAGGCACATCTTTCTTAATTTTAAATCATGTAGCATTTGCATAAAAGTTTCTTGGTAAAGGTATAGGTTTTCACATCACTGAACACTATGCTGTTTTTCCTAAGGTGCTTCATATGTTTCCTGAACTGTTCTTCAAAGAACTTCTACAGTAATTAAAGTTGTTGATTGCCTTTGAATTGAACACGACTTACAGCAAACCTACGAACAAAAGGTCTGAAGCCCCTCTACAACTATTGATATTTATCAAAGCTCATAGAGTTTCCAGAGGTATATAATTTAGGAAGTGGATGCCATTTCTGCTTCCAAATCTGTCATAGTATGTTATCGTTGTTTTGTGCTGTTAAGTTGCCTGCGATGTATTGTGGCCCTATATACAGCAGCTCTGAACCCTGCCCTGTCCTGAGCCATTCTAACTAATTCTTTTTTTTCCTATATTTTATTAATTTTCATAAACATTTACAGAGATTTTGGGTTTCCATTCATTCATTGTTGCACTATTCTCTCTACCCTCCTCCCAGTTTGTTCTTGTCCAAATGCCACAGTGCTTGTCAAAGCCAGTTCTGATTAATCTTCTTTGTCAGTGTGTCCTTTGCCATTCCCTATCACTCCTCCCTGAGAGAGACTTCACCCTGAGTCATAAGGAAAAGGGGATGGCATATTCTCTTAGCTACTTTCTGCTGAAAAGGGACGCTGTGGGTTTCAGGGTGAAGATCTTCTAACTAATTCTGACACACTAACCCCTATCGTCCCAGTTACTGTATCAATCCATCTCATCCAGGGTCTCCCTCTCCTGTGCTGTCCGTCCACCCTTCCAAGCATGATGTCCTTCTCAAGGATCGATCTCTCCTGGCCACATGCCCAAAGTAAGTGAGGTGGTGCTTCAAAATCCTAGCCTCCAAAGAAAGTTGATTTCACCTTCTCCAAGACAGACCTATTTGTTTTCTTGGCAGTCATGACTCTTCTCCAGCACCACAACTCGAAGGCATCTATTCTTCTTCTGTCATCCTTAGTCACTGCCCAACTCTCTGAATCATAACAAGTAATTGAGAAGATCATGGCCTGGATTAGGTGCACCTTTGTATCTAGACTGCCGTGGTTGCTCTTCACTACTCTGGAGAGGTCCATGACAGATTTTCCCATTGAAATTTGTCTTCTGATTTCCTGACTCCTGGTGTTAAGAGTGTTGACTGTGGATCCAAGCAAGCCGTAATTGCTAATAACCTCAATCTCTTCTCTATCTAATATGGTGCTGTCAATAGGCCCAGTGGTGAGAATCTTTGTCTTCTTGATGTTGAGCTTCAATCCATGTTGAAGACTACAGTCCTTGCAGTACTTGGTATGATACGGACACCATTATCCTTCCTTTTTATTATTGAGAGAGCGGAGGCTCATGAGATTTTATTATATTTTGAATTTGTCTTGTACTCTTATAATGATTGCAGTTGCTTCTCCTTTTTGTGATTACAAACCTCAACTAATATGAAAAGGTTTCAATACTTTTATTTTAAAAATTGATAAAATGTATACAGAAAATTACTAAGAATATGGAAGACGGTAGATTAACAGTTGTCTAGAGACTGACTGGTATATATATGTGTGTTAAAATTCATCAAACACTTTAAATATGTGCTGTTTATTGTATATTAATTGTATATCAATAAGGAAGTTTCACTGATGCACAATAAATGTCAGAAGTTACCACAAACAAAATAAAAAGACTGGCCATAGACTGGGAAAAGATATACACAATATATACAGCAGATGTAAATTGCTATGACATAAAAATAATGGTAAATGATTGTATGCATAGGAATCAAACTGATTACATTCGTGGAAAGAATCACTGGAGAAGCTCAGTATTAGCTGTGAAAACCAACCCAGGTGCTCAATGTGGGACAGACCACCAACTACTCATATGCAAGTTCAATCTGAAGTTGAAGAAAATTAAATCCATGGGAACCAAAATTTAAGCTTAACTCTATCCCATTCAAATTTTAAAACCATCTCAGGGACAGGTTTGAGGCTGGGCACCAATGAGCATAGACCAAATAGCTGTAAGAAGATATTAAGAATATTGTCCATGAAGAATGCAAAAGATCATTACAAAGGCTGAAGAGGAAGAAAAGACCAAGATGGATGTCAGATGAGAATATTGCAATAGAGCGCCGAGAAGCCAAAGCTAAAGGAAGAAATCAAGACATTAAAAAGCTGAACAGAAAATTTCAAAGGACAGCTTGAAAAGACAATGCAAGATACTATAATGAAATGTGTAAAGAGCTGGAGTTAGAAAATCAAAGGGCCAAACTCACTTAGCATTTCTTTTTTTTTCCATTCTAAAGAGCTTTAATAAATAAAAGCCCACTGTTTCAAAGAGACTACCAAGGAGTCCCACTGTGCTGGTGGAAATTTACACAAAGAGGAAGGGGAACCAAGGTTAATAACCATTATTTTAAAGCTGAAACACTGCTTCTTCAACCATTCAGAAAGTCACTTAATGATACAGATAGGTATGAGAAAAATGGAAGTCCATACTTGCCTTTTATATACAACACTGGGCAAGTAAATGCCAATTGCACTATTTAGGAATGACTTGCTAAAACATTGAAAAAATGAAAGACTTCATCCTTGTCATAGACTGCCACTTCTGTGGAACATTCAGTGCACATGACTGGGGTGGTAAATTTCTTCTCCTTCTGTCTCTGCCTGTTTTACAGCATCTCCGTGAGTAGATCGCATCTTTTTATGGCACCATCTTTTTTTCTTGTTTTCTGGGATTAGAATCTCTTCTTTATTGACAGAACAATTCATCACAAACATTGCTCTATATTGAATTTTATATGATTCATGCCTTTGGCAGTCAAGGCACAGTGTGGTCATGCAGGCTGGGCAATTCAAAACAGCATCACTATTAGGTACAGGCTGTTGTTGATGTGGCCGTTGTAGTCCAAATCCATGACAGCCTCTTCTCTGTGCATCAACCCAAGCCTGATCCTTGTTATCCTTTTCAGGATCGTAAAGTAATTCATCATTTGTTGGAATCCGGTGTCACTTCTTTTTTTTCTTGGTCACCTGTGCTGCTTTGTCTTCATCCTCAGAATCAGAATCAAAATAGATATCATCATAGTATTTTGTCAGAGCTGCTCCAGTTTTCCCATTTCCTGAGGAAGATCCTGTTTCCAGAGAGGATAACTTGTCCTCCATTGTCTTTATGGTGGAATTTAATTCTGCTTCCGTTTCTTTTTCAAATTCATCTTCACTCGATGATTCACTTTCTCCAGTGAGACATTCTCTGATGAGTTTTCGTTTTTGGTCAGGGGTTCCATGTAAAAGCACATCCACTTCATCTTCAGAGCTGCTTAGAGCCGGCTCCTCGTCGCTGGGCTCTTCAACAGCGTAGGGGTCATAGTCTTCTGATAACCGGCTCATGGCTGCCTGCAGCAGTCGACAGAGTCGGCCTAGCATTTCTTAAGCTTAAGGAACTGAAGAACAAATTCAAGCCACAAATGGTAATACTTAAGGATGCTTTGGGTAATAGTGTTAAATGATCCAAGAAGCATTAAAAGAAGATGGAAGGAGTGTACAGAGTCACTGTACCAGAAGGAATTGACTGAGACAGAATAGTTTCATGAAATAACATATGAGCAAGAGCCTGTGGTGATGAAGAAGGAAGTTCAAGTTGCTCTGAAAAGAACTGGCAAAAAACAAGGTTCCAGGAGTTGATGGCATGTCAATTGATCTATTTCAACAAACAGACGCTGCCCTGGATGTGCTAAGTTGTGTCAAGAAATCTGGAGGACAACCTGCTGGCCAACTGACTGGAAAAGATCGCTATTTGTTCACATTCCAAAGAAAGGTAACCTGACAAGAGTGCGGGATTATTGAACAACATCATTAATATCACATGTAAGCAAGATTCTGCTGAAAATTATAAAAAAATGACTGGAGTAACACGTCAACAGAGAACTGCTAGATGTGCAGGCTGGATTTAGAAGAGATCGTGGTACTAGGGATATTATAGCTAATATTAGATGGATCTTGGCAGAAAACAGAGAGTACCAGAGGAATGTCTATCTGTGCTTCACTGACTATGCAAAGGCTTTTGACTGTGTGGATCACAACAAGCTGTGGCTCACTCTGAAAAGAATGGGAATCCCAGAACATTTGGTTGCGCTTATGTGAAACCTATACTTGGACCGAGGCAGTCATCAGAACAGAGCAAGAAGATACTACATGGTTCAAAATTGGGAAGGGAGTCAGTCAGGAATACATTGTCTCCATACCTTTTCAATCTGTGGGCAGAACAGATCATTCACAACACTGGGCTGTACAAGGAGGAATGTGGCATTAGGATTGGTGGAAGAGTCATCAATCAACAACCTGCATTATACAGATGACACAACCCGGCTTGTTGAAACTGAGGAGGACCTGAAGCACTTGTTGCAGAAGGTCAAGGACTGTAGCCTTCAATACGGATTGAGGCTCAACATCAAGAAAACAAAGATTCTCACCACTAGGCCAACTGGTCGCATCAGTATGGATGGCGAAGAGATTGAGATAGTTAACAGTTTTAGTTTGCTTGGCTCCACAGTCAACACTCTTGGTACCAGCAGCCAGGAAATCAAGAGACGAACTGCATTGGGAAAGTCAGCTGTCAGGAACCTCTCCATAGTACTGAAGAGTCAGGCTAGTAACTAAGGGGCGCCTGATCCGGGCTATAGTCTTCACAATTGTGTGCTATGCATCGGAGAGTTGGACAGTGACTAGGGATGATAGAAAGAATATTGATGCCTTTGAGCAGTGGTGCTGGAGAAGAGTGTTGGATATACCATGGACTGCTAGGAGAACAAACAGGTTTGTCCTGGAGAGGGTGAAGCCGGGCTGCTCCTTAGAGTCAAGGATTCTGAAGCTCCATCTCACATACTTTGGGCATGTTGCAAGGAGGGACCAGTCCTTGGAGAGGGACATTATGCCTGCGAGAGTGGAGGGACAGTGCAGGAGAGGAAGACCCTTGATGAGATAGATCGATTCAGTGATTGGAGTAGTGGGAGTAGGTGTGTCAGAGACAATGAGATTGGCACAGGACAGAGCAGGGCTCTTGTACATTGGGTCATTATGAGTCGCAAGCGACTTGACAGCACATAACAACAACAATAGAAAGAAAGAATAAAAGAAAAATGGACTGAGACTATAAACAGTCAATAGATATGTGGAGATGACAAACCTTATCCGTTGTAAATTAAATGTGAACTAAAACAACAAAATATATCATTTAC
Organism: Elephantulus edwardii; assembly: GCF_000299155.1. Lineage (NCBI taxonomy): Eukaryota > Metazoa > Chordata > Mammalia > Macroscelidea > Macroscelididae > Elephantulus > Elephantulus edwardii. The sequence goes on along the minus strand of NW_006399808.1, from coordinate 10,955,084 downwards.
TGTCATCAGTGGAAATGTAAAAAAATCAATAGTATGTATTTTCAGAAATTAGAAAAGTCCCTTTTGTTCTTGAAAAGAATGTAAATTACTGCATGCACTCTGAAAATTAATCTGGCAATGTCTGAAAAAAAATTTAAGAGAAATGTAGCCTTTAGGCCAACAAGTCCATTTCTAGGAATATGTTAAAGATAACTTTTTACAGACATCACCCAGTAGATATACAGAAGTATACAGAATAGTTTAAAATAGTAAAAACTGTCAACCTGAGTTACATTATTGATCTCAAATATTTATCTTTCCTTCCTTGATATTTTCAAGGAAAATACTTTGACTTTGGGTTATCATATAACTTGGTTTGGCCAGTGGGATACTAGTAGTTAAGACACACACAAAAAACTTGGTATGTGCTTCTGAGTTGGTCTGCTCTCCTGCAGGTCTGCCATCTGTACCTGTCATCAGTATTCATGATATCCTATCCTGAACAGTGCAAGAAGTGAAAACAAATTGATAAACTGGCAGATTGACAAATGTGGTCTGTAAAGCAGAGCTGCCCTGGCCTAGATTGGTCAACTCTTCAGTTGTGGATAGAGCCCAGCTCACATGACCTATAGATGCAAGATCCAGACAAATGCTTATTTTATGCCAAATACTTTGTGGTCAGTTGTTAAGCAGCAATAGCGAAGTGATAAAATTAGAAACAAATGAAAGAATAGATAAAAAATAGACTATGGCATGTTTACATACATTATATTTCCAACTATATAGCAGTGAGCATAAAAGATCTCTGTCCATTAAATATATAACCAGTTGCTAAGCTCATTCTGGCTCATGATGTCCCTATATGGATCAAAATACAAATGTGCTCTACAAGGCTTTCAGTGGCTGCTATGAAAGACAATTGCTAGGCCTTTCATCCAAGATGCCTATAAGTTCAATAGTTCATTGCCACTGAGTCAGAACCAACTTACAGCTGACCCTCCAGCAGGTTTTCAGAGGCTGTAAATCACATGGGAGGAGAGTGTTCATCTTTCTCTCTCAGAGCAACAGATGGATTCAAACTGTGCCTTTGGGTTGGCAGCACACTTCTTACCCACTAGGACACCACAGCTCCCTAAGTAGTACAGTTGAGCTTAACCTTCAATTTTTCATCTCAGTAGCCGAATGTAGTACCATTCACGTCATACATAGGTACGTACAAGTGGTCCTACTTAACATATAAAGAAATTCTTGGGAAGCAGAATACATTAGGATATGCCACAGTAGTCAAAGTAATAATACCTCAGTGGCTCACAACAATGAAGGTTTATAGGCTGCTTATCAGTAGGAACCCTGGAGATGCAGTGAGTCAAACACTGCTGCAATTCCAACAGTGTTTGGAATCCACTAGACATTCTGTAGGAGAAAAATGAGGTAGTCTATTTGTATAAAGATTTACAGCCTTGGAAATCCTGGGGGGACAGCTCTACTCTGTCCTATAGGGTCACCCTGGGATGGAATCAACTTGATGGCAGTGGATTTGGCTTTATGCTAGACCTCTATCACAGGCTGGCTGTGATATCAGTGTTAATGTGACACTCAAGCTAATGGCACAGTACTTTCTATTTGGAACATGGCGGTTATTAAAGAGAGTAAACCATATATTTGACTCTCACAGGTGTTTGTATTAACATAATAAATATATTTTCTGCTCACATTTCACTAGCCAGAGAAAAATCATATGGCCAACTCCAAAGTTGAGTGATAAACATAAACACGTTAGGGAATGACAATAAATATATTAAAGTTGCATAGTTCTCAACAGCATTGAAAAACACTAAATTTAGGATAGGTCATCTCTACAATCAAAGGAAGAAAAAAAATATAGAGATAAGAAGAGATGTGCAAATATAACTATAAAGGTTTACTTCCAAAAAAGTTAAAATTAAAACAGGTGAGAAACATGGCTGTTAAAATTTAAGAACATTGAGTAGATACTAATGAGTAATTTTTTTTTAAATTTTCTATATTTCTTGTATATTTTGGAAAGAAGATATGGCTGATATTTAAACAAGTTGTTTCAATCTTGAGGATAAAAATACAAATAAAAGGATGAAAGAAAAGCTGTTCAAATGGTATATAAGTAGAGTGCTCGTGCCTCCCTACCCACTATACCTCATGCATTTAATCTCTATCCTTCTGTCACCTGCTTAGATAATTAAAACCATTTGAATGTAAGCCATCCTAATGCTAAAACAAACCAATTCATCAAGAAAACAACACAGTATCATAAATCACTAAACATGCCACTTCTGCTTAAATAAGTCAAGGCTGGTCTATGATGAGGCAATTTCACTTCAGTGAGAAGACTTGACATTATGTGTGTGTGTGTGTGTGTGTGTGTGTGTGTGTGAAACATGTTTATATGTTTAGCAAGTTTCATTATTCTAGTTTTGCTAGAAAATCAATGCTATTTTCTTGAATTGTCACTGATTAACAAATTCAGATTTCCTAAATTATGACAGACAATAAGGAACCTCTAAGCCAATTCATAATTGTACAAAGCCCAATTTTTCTGGCTCACATATATTTATTATATACTAAAAAATATATCACATCATAACTTCAGGTGATATAAGGGCATTACCTTGGTCTTAAGTGTTAAATTTTCTTTTAGCCAGAGTACAGAGTCAAAAGGGTCAAATCAGCTTATTTCTTAGAAACTTTGACAAGCAGACTGTATCTTTCTCAGCCTTTATACTAAGTGGTTCAATTTCAAATTTAAGCAGTATCTCATATACTTTATAAACTTTTGGGTATAGGCCTGATACATCAGATTGATACACAGAAGTTATGAAAATAAATATGGTTCACAATCCAAGCCACACTAGTGATTTGGTATCTAAATCCAATACTTTTCTCTGGATAAAACTATACTCATTCACTCTTTCACTACTGTAAAGTCAACAGAATGACCCACCACTGGGTTTCCAAGGTTGCAAATCTCAACAGCAGGAAGCTGCCAACCTTTCACTCGCAGATGTGCTGGCAGTTACAGATTGTCACTGAAATGGGCCTTCTGATTAGCAGCACAACACACTACAGACTATGCCACAAGGTCTCCTTGGATTATCACTAGACAATAATTTCTAAAGCTTTAACAGATGTAAGAACAATTTAGCTTGACCTGCCCATTTAACTTTTTCTCCCTCTAATGGTGTTGATTTTTGCTGCTTTTGGAAGGTGGTCCTGTTGATCAAGTAAAGGAAGTTTCCCCCTCAAGATGAGTGTCCTTGAGCCTATGCCTAGGGTGGAAGTCTACTCAAAGGAATTGGCTTTAAACCCCGCAGGAGGGGAGGAGACTGCTGGCAGAGGCCTTGGAGACTCCACTCTGGGAGTCTGACTTTTTGCTGCTTTTGGATAGTGGTCCTGATGGGCAAGTAAAGGGAAGTTTTGGGGGTTGTGTTTGATGTGTATTACTGCTCTTTTCCCCCCAAGAGTGGGTGTCCTTGAGCCTTTGCCTAGGGTGGAAGTCTGCTCAAAGACGTTGGCTTTACAACCCTGCAGAGCCCCCCTAAAAATGAATTTTTGAATGAATATTCCTTGAATGACACAGCAATCTTTTGTCTGTTTGATGAACTGAAAAATTTAATGTTGCTATAATGCTGCACAGTGTTCCACAGTCATGTCAAATACCATAATGGTTACCCATTATGTACAGTGTTGGGATGAGCTTCCAGACTGATTTATTCTGGGAAGCAAGAGTGGTATCCACTTCCTAACCTAGATGACTCTGGAAACTCTACAAACTCTCTAAACTCTATAAATGTACAGAAATGAATAGAGTTCTGTACAGAAATGATGTTAGTTACAGAATAAAGTTTAGGTCTTTTGTGCAAAACTTACTCCGAGTCATATTCAACTTGAGGACACTTAACCACTGCTAAGTGAAACTAGTCCTTTTCTATCTGGAGAAACTCTTCCACTTTGTACATCACTCTTTGTCAATGTGCAGTATGAAGTAACCTGGGTTGCTGTGATGCTGAACCTTGTACTATAGGGGTATCAAATACTAGAATGGTTTACCAGTGTGGACAGTGTTTGGTGGAGTTCCCAGTTGTAAAACAGGTTTGGAAGCAGGAGTGGCAGCCACTTCCTAAACCACATGCTTCTGGAAACTCTATGAACTTGGAGAAATGACAATACTTGTGGAAAGGCATTAGGTCTTTTGTTATAGAGTTGCTATGAGTTGTGCTCAACTTGACGGCAATCAACAACAACAAGAACAACAACAACAACAACAATGGTGTTGATCACATGTTCTGAAGTTATGTGTATCAGGAGATTAAGCGAACCATAGCAAAAACAACAATAATAATTGAAGGTGGTGGTTAGCTTTTACTCATTGCCTGCTGTGCTTTAGCCACTGTGATTATTTGCTGTTGTTATACACCACTGAGTCGGAACCAAGTCATAGCTGACCCTCTAGTGTTAGAAGGTGAAAATCGCATGGAAAGAGATTGCCTATATTCTCCCTAAGGAGCAGCTGGTGGATTCAAACGGTGTGTCTTTGGGTTGGCAGTACAACTCCTTTCCACTAAGCTACAGAGCATGCATTATTATTTAATTCCATTCTCCTTTCCTTTCACCAGGCACTCCTGCCACAGCTGTACCAGAGGCAGTGCATGCTCTGTAGAGTGCAACAGCCTCTTCACACCAGTTATCTCTGACTGGCTACCCTACCAGCATCCACCCCCTAGGCTGGCAAAGACATGATCCCTAGCCAAGCTGACTAACAAAGGATCCCATGAGATCAGCAGAAACACTGTCACAAGTTGAGTGCGCTATCCTTCAACACCTCCAAGGCCAGAAGAGGTGTCACATGTGGCCCAGCTCATAAGCCATGGTGCACCAGCCACACAGCAGATGAAAAGAAACCCTGGCTCCTGCTGGACTGGCAGGCACACACCATCCCACACCGGACCTCTTGTCTCCACTTACCACAGCAGCCACAGTATCACCAACCAGGTGCTCAGTCCACTCCCCTCCAAAGGGCCCTTTCTCCTCTTACTTTTCACATTTTGCTTTGCTTGCTCCCTACGCTGTTCAGTTTCCCCACCCAGCCCCCTGCAATATCTTCTGCTTTCTTTTCCCTGCAGTGATGCCTTGCATCTTTTCCCTCTTTATTCTTTTCTCTCTAATTTGCATTTATATCCTAGTTCTCCTTCATTTTGTTCCCCTCCCAGTTTTAGTTTTCCTGTTTTCTTTTAGTGTCCAATCTTGTTTTGGTTTCATGGCTTTTATCCTTTTCTTTTTCCATCTGACAACAGACAACAACAGTATCCAGTCACACTTACACATGCACCTTCAACCATCCGGAAAGACTAAAGTTCACTGCGGGTCCACCTGAACAATGAAAGACTGCAGCCAACAGCACGAGAACAATCTGCTTCCAACTGCTCTACACACACTAAGAGTTGCAAACACACTGCCATCCTCTATCGTACCCAACAGGAGACAGGATTTGATTCACATGCCTTTGAGTTGGCAGTGTAATGCCTTATCCACCCACCAGAGCTCCAGTACAGAAAGGTTTGATTAGACACTGTAATTAATTACATTAATCAACTGTAATTTATGTTATTAAGCAAAATATGAACAAATGACTGAATGAAAACCCAGTGATTTTTCAAGTTTTCACTCAAATAGAAAAATAAAATTCTATAAAAAGATTTTTTTCCTTCTCCTAGTTTCAAGTCTTTAGTATTTTTTCTGATATTTTCCTAATTTTTTTTAATTCATTGTTGCACATTTGAAAATATTCTTTTCAAAAACTATTTCAATGGCCCAAATAAAAATATAAAAGTTCTAGTATTTTAATGTGGAGAGCTCTAAAGAAGAAAATAAATTTGCAATATTTTATGAGTTTGTAATAGCTAAACAGTAGTGTATAAAATCAAAGATCACAAAAATATAAACAAGATAGAAAACTAAGATCTCCCAATGATTGAATTATAACATATTCACACTACAATGTCACAGATCCAACTACCAACAGTAAATGGTAAGTCACTGACAAAAGAAGTAAAATGTAATGTGCCCCAAATAAATATTAGCTCCTAAAAAAAAAAACCAGCTCCTGTTAGAAATATTTTCCACAAGACAGTATATATCTGAATTTTCTAAATATGAAAGCTTTTAATTGTGGAAGTGATGCATCACATCATGAAGAATTGTTCCTTTAAGACAAACATGCATTTCTATATATAAATGCCTACAGGAGATGTATAATTATTTAGCATGCATAAGTAACATTAATATATAAAATAAACACTGCTTATCAGTAATACATATTTTTAAAAATTACCACTATTTTGAAGGTGCTCAGTTTTCATAATCTTTGCACTAAAAGCATAAGATAATGAGTGATACAATTTTTAGAAAGGTAATACTCTGACCTACGTATTTCATATGGATACAGCACACACACAGTGTTGGTTATGCTCCACAGGGGTTGGTAAATTTTTTCCATAAAAGAAGATAATAAATATTGTACGTTTTGCAGGTCACCTAAAGGTCATTGTTGCTACCACTTAACGCTATCTTGAGCACAAAAGCTGCCATGGACACCATCAATGAATGAATACAGCTACTTGGGTGTTTTAATTTTATATCATTTTCAAATATTACAGAATATTATTCTCTTGATATTTTTTCAACAATTAAAAAATATAAAAAGTTCTTTGCTCATGGGTCCAACAAAAACTGGTGGCTGACCGTGACCTGTAAGCCACTGTTCTATACTAAGTGGCACTGTGGTGAGAATGAAGATAAAGGCAAAAGATGAAGTCCTAGACTGAAGAAACTCAGTAACTGGAAGAGAAAAAAGGAATGCAAAAATAGTTTTAAAATATATGCATGGCACATGTTTCAGTACATGTCTCAAACTAAAAGAGTTTTAGGTAACAATTATTAAAGGATGTGAAAGGTCATCCTAAAAAGAATATGGACTCCTGGACAAATACGATTTTTGTCTTCCCCTCTAATACCCAGAACTTCCATCTGTACAAAATCACATCAGGATTAATATGGGCAATCACAGGGGAAAGGTAGAAAGGAAAAAAGGATCTTCATTGCAAGGGTACACTTTGCTGTAAAGGTGAAATTTATCTAGAAAGACTTTTAAAAACTAAAACCACCAACCTTCTACAATGCTGCCTCCCAAATCATTGGTTAGATATGAAGACCTAGTTCCCAATAGGACAAGGGCCATTTAAACCACAAAGGTGGAAGGAACTGCCCCACACCCCAATTCTACAGACCCCAGAAACCCATGACATAAAGTTTATGAGCACACCAAGAAACACAAAATATATTTTGCTCCTTTTATTCTCTCTCTTCTTTAGCTATAAGAAACCTCAAACCAAACCTACTGTTGCTGAGCTATTTCTGACTCACAACCACCCCCCGCTGGTTTTATGAGAAGTATTGCCCACCCTTCTCCTTTGGAGTGGCTGGTGAGTTCAAACTGTCAACCTTTCAGTTAGCAACCTAAAAACCAACCTTTCAGTTAGCAACTATGTCACTAGGGCTCCTTTACTTAGCTACAGCTACTCTAATTTTGAGAGTATATTCAGTACAAAAGTGTCCTTTTTAGTTTTTCACTCGGAAACTCATCAATCTTTCACTCATTTTAAAACTTTCATTTTAGGGTTTCAAGAAGTCTGTGCTCCAGGATTATTTTTTAATTGTTCTAAAACGAAAATTTACAAATTTAGAACTGTTAGGTATCCTGGGATACAGTATATGTGAAAGACATGACAAAACATAAGCAAATAGCTACAGCCCAGCTATTTGAAGGTAGAAATTCTAGGTATTAAAAGAATCTACAGCTTTACTTACGTGCTTTTTAACCTACATAGTGATAATATTCATATATTACTTTTATTGCATCAACACTTATAGATATTCCTGCTCAGGAGCAAGGAAAAATGTAGCCATATTTTCTACTGAATCTCATTTTAATACATCAGATTGTGATTATCATCTTAGAAGAAAATCAATTCATTTTTCTGCTATGGAATGTACTTGGCATATTTAACTACCCTAAGACTTTAGAAAAATTAAGAAACAAAAGATTAAAAAAGTAATGTAAATTAACTTTGTAAGTAAACCAGTATAAAACAAAACACTGAAAGAAATAAAAAAAAAAACCCCAAAACAACAAAACCATACTACCAATGTTCTGCCTGCGTATTACACACATAAAAGTGCTATGAAATGACCCATTTACTTAGATCATAAACTAATAAAATTATACTTATGGAGGGGGAAAAAGTAAACTCCAATTAGAATATAAAATTGAAGCAATCCAAATATATAATAATTTTCAATAATATCAAAATAATCTTCCTTGAATAGCTAATTATCTATGTAAACTCATATTATTTTCACTATTATAACAGAAGTAAAAATACATTCTTATCTAAAGTTAATATACAAATTAGATGTTATATGAACAATCGAAATATTTTAACAAGTATAAAAATATTTTACTACTATAGAAACGAAGACACATTCTAAATATTAAACCAAGCTATTTGTATTCCTGATTTCTACAATGATAATCCTCTCCACTCTTCAGCGAAGCTTCGGTGGTTTAGTCCACAGGGTATTGTGCTGCTAACCCAGAGGTGGCATTTCTCAGGCAGCTTGAATCCACCAGTGGCTTCACTGGATAAAGATGGGCAAATAACATCTCTTGTTTGATAATTGTGGCAGAAGAGCAGCCAGAGGCTAAGTTCTGACTCAAAAGCATGAGTTTTTTTAACAATGGGCTCAAGCATAGCATATAGACCATGAGGACAGGGTAGGACAGGGTTCAGATTTGTTGTTCATGGGGTCACAACAAGCCATAGTCAACAGCACCTAACAAAAACCAACACTCATAACTCTTTACTTGTTATCTCACAAAACAAAGTGCTAAAGCTAATGAAAAGGATTATAAATCTAAAATTCAATGTAACTAACAGAACACTTCTTTCTTCCTTCTCATCAGAAGAGACTATATGCCACAAGGGAAGAGGTGTTTTGTTTTGGATTAATTTGTTTCTTCCTGCATCCTCACATTTGAGTCATGGAGTGGCTAACTCATAACTCAACTTTATTGTCAATTAATTGGAATCAACTCAAAGCTGACCCTCCAACTGGTTTACAGGAGCCTGTAAATCACACGAGAGAAGACTGCTCACACTTTCCCCATGGAGCCACTAGCGTATTCAAATCTCCAAAGAGGTGTGTCAAGGACTATGGACTATATCACTAGAGGTCTTTCTCTAATCTACAGGGCATATTAATTAATATTTGTTGAGTTAATGTACATGAAGTCTATTAGGAAATAAATATACAAAGAATATAATTATTGCTTATAATTTCAACATTAAGAAGTAACATTCAGTTGTATTCCTTTTAACGACTTTCTATTATACATAGGTGACATATCAACAACAGAAGAACATATTAAACAAAATTACAATAATTAAATCAATAAAATGTAGCATGTGGGAAACTCCACAACATGATTACATTCTTCCACGTAAAAGGTGTTTAGAGCAGATTACCTTAAAAATAGAGACGCCAGCCTGGGAGAACTGGGGAAATTGGAAAAGGGAAAGAAAAGTATGTTACTGAGCCAGTTATTGCTGGGACAACTGAGCCTCACGTGTCTTTGGTCTCCCTCAGAAATCATGTGGAAACATCTGCTTATGACAATGGAGAAGAAAATATTGGAGACTGGATGATGTTTTTAAGAGCAATGACTTATTTATTGGCAAAATATTTTGTCAAAATTATTAATGATGAATATACATGCAAACATGGCAGGATGGATGGAATACACAAGAATCAAAATTACTACACCTGTAGAGAGATATGCAGAGCTGAAAATAATCATTCAGAACTAGGTCAGAAGTGAGCTCTGACGGATCTCATCAGTTGTACTTGATGGGAGAAATCACCTGCAAGTTTAAGTTCAAGCTGAAGAAAATAAAGAGCATAGGAGAGAAAGTATAACCTTGAGTATATCCCATCTGAATTTAGAGGGTATATCCCACTTGAACTTAGAGAAGACATCAACAGATTTAACACATTGTTGTCAAAAGCCGACCCACATGACTGATCCCCCAACCCACCAACCATGATCTCAATCTCCCCGCCCAGACAGTGACACCCAGGAAAGCCATAAAAGCAATTGTTGGGTAGGGGGAGGGACTCGGGGCTTTTTCCCTCCCCACCTTCCTACTGAGGGAGAAAGTCTCCACTTGTGGATATTCTGGAATAAAGTGCTTTTTGTATTTATAAAAAAAACACAACAGATTTAACACATTGAATACTACTGACAGAAATCCAGAGACATATAGGAGGACATCACACATGAAGAATACAAAAGTTCATTAAAAATACCACAATGGAGGTGACAAGAGAGTCAGAAACTTGTTCTTCACTCTAGAGTAAATAGAGCAAATGATAAAAAAGAGTTGGACAGAAGATTTGAAAGAGCTGCTCAAGAAAAGTACAACATAATAATAAAATATGCAAAGATCTTGAGTTCGAAAACCCAAAGGGAAAAACAACTCCACCCTTCCAAGAAATACGTCCCTTTCCAAGGACTGGTTTCTCTTGGCTGCCAAGTCCAAAGTATGTGAGTCTGAGCTTGAAGATCCTTGTCTCCAAAGAGCAATTTGGCTTCATCCTCTCCGGGACAGGCCTGTTCATTTTCTTGGCAGTACACAGTATGTTCAATACTCTTCACCAGCCCTACAACTCAAAGGCATCAATTTTTCAGTCATCCTTAGTCATTGTCCAGCTCTGCATAGCAAGTAACTGTGAAGACCATGGCCTGGATCAGGCACACCTTAGTCTCCAGACTGATATTGTTGTTCTCCACCAGATTTTCCTAATGCAATTCAACTTCTGACTTCCTGACTGCTGGTACCAAAAGAGTACTGACTGTGGATCTGAGCAAGCTGAAACTGTTAACAATCTCAATCACCTCTCCCATCTGTCATGATGCTGCCAATTGGACCAGGAGAGAGAATCTTTATTTTCTTGATGTTGAACTTCAATTTATATTGAAGGCTATAGTCTTTGACCTTTTGCAGCAAATGCTTCAGGTTTTCCTCAGTTTCAGCAAGCAAGGTTGTGTCATCTGCGTAACACAAGTTGTTGATGAATCGTCCTCCAATCCCGATGCCACATTCCTCCTCAGGTCTAGCCCCTTGAGTGATCTGTCCTGCACATAGACTGAAAAAGTATGGAGACAGGACACATTTCTTCTGTTCTCATTTCCTGATTTTATACCATGCAGTGTTTCTTTACTTTCTTCTGATGACTGCTTCCTAGTTCAAGTTTCATATGAGCACAATCAAGTGTTCTGAGAGTCCCACTCTTCTCAAATGTAGTGCCAGGGGCCAGCATCACAGAAGTGACTGGAGGCCTGAGTCATTATATCAAGAGTCAGCATGGGGGTGGGGAGAGGAGAGCTGGCCAAACAAGGGGAGGGGCAGATGGAGTAGGAGTGGCAGGGACGGGTCCAAGGCACACACGCCAAAGTAGAAAGGATCAACATTGAATCTATCACTTAATTTCATAATGGGGAAGTATCTTTCTTCTGTTCTTTTGGATAAAATGTTTGTCTGTCAGATAATGTTCTAAAGCTGAGCATCCAAATTAAGACTGCTTAGGGAGAAGGACTAGCTATCCACTTCCAAAGTAACAGACTTCTGAAAACCCTATGCACAACAGAGCACATTTAGATTAGACTAGCATATATGGTTCCTAATTATAATTAATAAACATTTCTATTTAAGATTCCACATAAGAGTAAAGATAAGAGAAAAAGGCAGAACAGACTATCAAATTCTTGTGGATTGCAGTTATCCTGGAGCCTGAAAGTTGGATGAATCCCTAAACCCACTGCCCTAAGATGATCTTTAATCATAAACTAAAAATATTTCCTGAAGTTTTTTTCTCTCCTTATTGTGATCTAGGTAGAAATCTAAAAAATTTAAATTTGTTTTTAATGTAATCATTCATACACATTTTCTTTTATATAATAATAGTCATTCTTCCTTCACTTCCTCTCCGTATTTTGCTTTCACTAATATGTCCATCCTACCTCTTCCAGCTCTCAAGGCTTTATGGTTGAGAAGCTGTTACTCTTTTGACTTTATATGTAACTGGTCATAGTGAAAAGTGTAACTTGTCATCTTTAGATGTTGTTGTTGTGTGCCGTCGAGTCACTTGCGACTCACAGCGACCCTATGTACAACAGCCCTAAATTCTGCTCTACCCTATGCTAATCGCACTGTCTCCGATATACCCATCCCGATTACCCCAGTCACTGAATCAATCCACCTCATAGAGGGCCTTCCCCTCCTGCGATGTCCCCTCCACCCTACCAAGCATGATGTCCCTCTCCAAGGACCGGTCCCTCCTTGCAACATGTCCAAAGTATGTCAGACGAAGCCTCAGAATTGTTGTCTCCAAGGAGCAGCCCAGTTTAACCCTCTCCAGGTTGAACCTGTTTGTTTTCTTAGCAGTACATGGTACCCTCAACACTCTTCTCCAGCACCACAGCTCAAAGGCATCAATTCTCCATCTATCCTCCTTAGTCACGATCCAGCTCTCTGACGCACAACATGTGATTGCAAAGACCATGGCCTGTATCACACGCACCTTAGTCTCCAGAGAGACACCACTGCTCTTCAGTACTTTGGAGAGGTCCCTAACAGCAGACTTTCCCATCGCGATACGTTTTTTGATTTCCTGGCTGCTGGTGCCAAGAGTGTTGACCGTGGAGCCAAGCAAACTGAAGCTGTGAACAATCTCAATCTCTTCACCATCCATCCTGATGCTGCCAATAGGTCCAGGAGAACACTTGATCATACTAATGCAAAACATATACTTGGACCAAGAGGCAGTCATCAGAACAGAGCAAGGAAACACTGCATGGTTCAAAACTGGGAAGGGTGTACACCAGGGATTTGTCCTGTCTCCGTACCTTTTCAACCTGTATGCAGAACAGATTATCCGGGAGGCTGGGCTCTATGAGGAGAAATGTAGTGTTAGGATTCGTGGAAGATCTATTAACAATCTGTGTTATGCAGATGGCACAACCCTGCTTGCTGAAACTGAGGAGGACCTGAAGCGCTTGCTGTGGAGGGTCAAGAATTGCAGCCTTCAATGTGGATTGAGGCTCAATATCAAGAAGACAAAGATTCTCACCACTGGACCAATTAGCAGCATCAGGATGGATGGTGAAGAGATGAGATTGAGATTGTTCATCTTTAGAAGTCATCTTAAAACCACATGAGAGTTTAGCTTAACAAGTAAAAAGTATCTGCCTTGGTTATTAAGATTCTATATCTACATTGGATTAAACTGAAAACAGCAACTTGAAAGATTACACAGGAATTTTAAGGGCCAGTAAATGAATGTGAATGTGAGAGGATAACTCAGAAAAGGAGGCTGAGAACGTTGACACACCTTGAAGAATGTGACTAGTGTCAGTCATTAAATGGTACACATGCAAAGTACTGAATTGATGTATATTTTACTGTATATTATTTTTAAAACTTTTTTTAAAAAAGGCTTCAGGAACTGACAGAATACCAACTGAAATGTTTCAACAAACCGATGGAACAGTAGAATATACCCATGTTAAGAAATGTGAAAGATTGCTACCTGACTGACCAACTGAAAGAGATTAATATGTATAGTCATTCCAAAGAAAGATGATCTAAAGGCAAGTGGAAATTATCAAACAATATCCTTAATATGACATGTAAGTAAAATTTTGCTGAAGATAATTTAAAAACTATTGTTACAATACATAGGAGCTGGTAGAAATTCAGACTAGATCTGGAAGGACAAGGGATATCATTGCTGATGTCAGGTAGATCTTGGCTGAAAGCAGAGAACACCAGAAAGATGTCTACTTGTGTTTTATTGATTATGCAAAGGCATTTGTGGATTACAACAAATTGGACAACATGGAGAAGAATGGGAACTCCCAGAACACCTAATTAAGCTCATGTGGAACCTGTGCAAGAACAAGAAGCAACTGCTCACAGAGAATGCTGCATTGCTTAAAATCAGGAAAGATGGGTGTTGTGGTTGCATCCTTTCAATCTGTGTGCTGAGCAAATAATCAGAGAAGCTGGACACTATAGAGAAAATCCCATATTAGGGTTGGAGTAGGAGTCACTATAACTTGCGAAATATAGATGACACTTCAATGTGGATTTTATCTCAATATAAAGAAAACAAAAATCTTCATAAAATAAAATCCTCACCTATTTTTCAAAAGACATGGAGATGTTTTAGTAAAGCACCAAAATGATTCAGCAATGACAAAAACATAACCTAGTGTGTACTGTCAATTCTGAGTTATCATAAACCTACAAAACAGAACAGAACTGACCCCCGAGGTTTAAGGTTTTGTTGCTTTGAGGTGTGTTTTTTTTCTTATGCGAATAAAAATTTATAAATCATATTGAATTACATTCAATTATTCATACCTATTATGTTTCAGAACATTAATTACAATTGATGAATTATGTCTCATCAAACTTTTATTTGTTGCCTTTCTCTTTACTCAACTTACTTTGGTTCCCCCCATCCCATCTCACTTCTTTTAACCTACCAAGATAGATTTTTTTCTGTAACGACACTAGTTTTATTTCTCCTAAAGATACAGAAATATTCATAATGTAGGTAAAACATTATCAACTCTCTGGTTAAAATGCTGTACCTGTTTCTGATTCCCCCAATTCACCTTGCTAATATGTTTGTATCTTTGCTTATATAGTTTGCTCACCCTGCCTAATGTACTTCCCTGGTAAGCAATTATTAATTTTTCAGTATACAACATTGGCTACTCCCTCTAAGAAGTCTTCTCTATACACACTGTAAAGTGTTAGCACCTTTATCTCCTACTTCTCTGTGATACACAATCTTAAATTATTACATTTAACTTATAATAAATAAGCCATTTAATCTCTTTCCTTACATCTTGTTTGTATAGTGGTGTCATTTACATGGGACATTCCTTCCACTATTCTTTGCTTATCCAACTTTCACTCAGTTAGGTGTATTCTCTTTGTGCAAACTTCTAGACTGATGTTCCCATCTTCATAATAATCTGTAAAGTATCACTGCTTTCTTCAAATTTCTCTTTCCCCTCATTAAAGAATAACTTTTTTTTTTTTAGAATAACTTGATAGCAGTCATATGTCCAAGTAATTTTCTTTAGGAACATTGTTATTAAGGTACTGAATTCTCAGTCAAGAGGGCACATTCTCCTCCATCTCTTACCGTGGTGGAGTATCACCAAGTTGGACAAAAGGTTCACTCCTTTTTCAATCTTAAGGTCTAGTCAAGGGCGAAAGATGGGCAATCTCCTCCTGTGCAGCCTCACAAACCAGGGAGAGGGTCATCACATCAGAACCAAGTCAATGTCTATGACCTGGTTTTTTGGGCAGTTTAAAGTCAAACAAAATTCCTAACACTCAATACTAACACAAGAACTGTATTTATTGTATGACTCTCTAGAATTTAGGCACTACTAAAAAAGAAAAAAAGGTACATGTAGCAAAAGAAATAATACAACTTTATTTTTCACTTTATTAACTTACGTTCTGGTTGCTTCTCATTGGGTGTTATGGATCGCACAAAATCTTGTGGAGTCATAAACACTTCAGATTCACCAGGCTCACTGATAACTTTCAAGGTAGCAAAATACCGGAAGATTTTGTCAGGTGTAGAGTAGGCGCGAATTCTGTTCTCATATTCCATCACCTGAAAGTGGAAATTTAGAATGTGCTATTGTATCAAGCAATATTCATTCTCATATATTTCCCATCTTCTTTTTGGGGGAAATTTTATTAGATTTTTTAACTTTTTTTAAATCCATTCATTCATTGTTGTACACTTTCCTCCCTGCCCACTCCTCCCCCGCCAGTTCACATTTCTCCTTGACAAAAAAAAAAAAAAAATCTAAATTAGAAAAAAGATCTTTTATTGTTGTGGAAATTATTGAACAGTATAATTCATATCACATGCAAGCAAGATTCCGCTGATGATTACCCAAAAATGACTAGCACATCAACAGAGAACCGCCTGAAGTGCAGGTGGATTTAGAAGAGGCCATGGCACTAGGGATACTATAGCTAACATTAGATGGATCTTGGCTGAAAGCAGAGAGTACTAGATGAATGTCTGTCTGTGTTTTATTGACTATGCAAATGCATTTGACTGTGTGGATCACAACAAACTGTGGCTGACTCTGAGAAGAATGGGAATCCCAGAAGTGTGCTTATGGGAAACCTATACTTGGATCAGGAGGCAGTCGTAAGAACAGAGGAAGGAAACACTGCATGGTTCAAAAGTGGGAAGGATGTGCGTGAAAAATGTGTCTTATCTCCATATCTTTTCAATCTCTATGCGGCACAGATTATCTGGGAGGTTGGGCTCTATGTGGAGAAGTGTGGTGTCAGGATTGGAGGTAGACTTATTAGCAATCTGCGTTATGCAAATGATATAACCCTGCTTGCAGAAACTGAGGAAACCCTGAAGCACTTGTTGCAGAAGGTCAAGGACTGCAGCCTTCAATATGGATTGAAGCTCAGTATCAAGAAAACCAAGACTCTCACCACTGGGCCGATTTGGCAGCATCATGATGGATGATGAAGAGATTGAGATTATTGACAGCTTCAGTTTGCTTGGCTCTACCATCAACACTATTTGTACCAGCAGCCAGGAAATGAAAAGATTAATTGTATTGGGGAAAATGTCTGCTGTCAAAGACCTCTCCAAAGTACTGAAGAGCAGTGATGTCAGTCTGGAGAATAAGGTGCATCTGATATAGGCCGTGGTCTTTGCAATTACTTGCTATGTATCAAAGCACTGGACAAAGACTAGGGATGATAGAAGGAGAGTCGATGCCTTTGAGCTGTGGTGCTGGAGAAGAGTACTGAATATACCATGGACTGCTAGGAGAACAAACAAGTTCATCCTGGAGAGGGTGAAGCCAGACTTCTCCTTGGAGGTAAGGATTCTGACGCTTCATCTGACATACTTTGGACATGTTGCAACACAGGTTCAGTTCTTGGAGAGGGACATCCTGCTTGGGAGCGTGGAGGGACAGCGCAGGAAAGGAAAATGCTGGACGAGATGAATTGATTCCATCTGGGGTAATGAGAATAGGTGTGTTGGAGACAATAAGACTGGCAAAGGATAGAGCAGGGTTTAGGGCTATTGTACATAGGGCCACTATGAGTTGCAGGCAACTTGATGGCACAAAACAACAACCACAACAACATACAATATATTGTTGCTACTGCTGTTTTGTACTGTAGGGTTGGAACCAACCCATAGCTGAACCTCTGCCAAGTTTTCAGAGGCATTTAATTGCACTGGCGGAGTTTGTCCATCCTTTTCCCGCTGAGCAGCTGGTGGCTTTGAACCCTGAGCCTTCAAGACTGCAGTGAAGCTTCTTGCCACTAGGACACCAGAGCTCCCTACAAACATTCTATACTATATACCATACCATACCATACCATATCATACCAATATTTTACATTAAAAATACGTATAATTTTTAAAAATAACTTAATTTCTTTCATGCAAAATGCAATTCATATTCCAATTGTAGAGATACTCGTATAACTTTTGTTTAGAATTTTCTGAAGTTTTATAACTTCTCAACTCTTAAATGATAGCAAAACTGGAAAATGTCATGAGAGAACTGAAAAGGTCTCAGTAATCAATTATATAGCCAGATATAGATGGCTGCCTCCAGAGTCATTAAGGAGCTCTGGTGGCCTAGTGGCAAGAATCTGCACTGCAATTCTGAAGGCACACAATTTCAATCTACCAGCTGCACCACGGGAGAAAGATGGGCAATTCTCCCTTGTGAAGAACTGCCTCTGAAAACCTGCCAGAGGGTCAGCTAAGGGTTAGTTTTGACTTGATGGTACACAACAACAAATAGAGTCGCTAGAGAGCTCTGGTGGCCTAGAGGTAAGAAGCTGTGCTGCAATCTCAAAGGCATGCAGTTCAAATACAGTAGTTGCTCTGCCAGAAAAAAGATGGACAATCTCCTCCTGTACTATGAACTGCCTCTGAAAACTCCATGGAAGGTCATCTTTGGGCCAGTTGTGACTCAATGGTACACAACAACAGGAATACAGAGTCACTATGAGTCAGAATTGACTGAACAGTAATGAGTCTGGCATTTACAGATTCTTAAATACTATATTTTGAAAAGTGTATTAATTTTACAGTTAAATCTATGCAACTTCCTGAATCTAAAAGAGACTTGAGATTTTCACAGATTTGAATAGCCAAGAGTCCTTCAAAGACTAAGAATATTAAAAACGACACAAAAAAAGTAAAATCGTGTATCATGGAAACTCAATGAACAGTAAGACTTTTATTTACAAAATTTACTATTAAGTTCAGTTGTCAGTGATGTTCTAAAATATGGCATCTTTAGAAAACAGCACAGCTGAGGAGAACAGAAGAAAAGCTTGATGCACACCCATGTTTATTGCTGTGTTGTTCACAACAGCAAAAGATGGAAGCAACTCCAGTGCCTATCAACAAAGGAATGGATAGAGAAGCTGTGGTATATTCACACAAAGGAATACTACACAGCACTGAAAAACAAGGAACTCAAATACACAAAATGGGTGACCCTAAAGGACATTATGCTGTATGAAATATCTCAGTCACAAAAAGGACAAATACTGCTTAATGCCACTGTTACAAAATGGGACTGACATGGGGGTTGGGGGGGAAACTAAGAAAAGAGGGGGTAAATAATGAACACTGCATTGAAATAGATGAGAGGGAAAAAATATATGATTAGGTATTATTTGCATGAATAAGAGGTGCATAGAAAAGTGGACTGGGGAGCAGGAGAAGGGAGGAAATTGTGCAACAGTGACTCTTTTTAAAGAGAAAAGTGAACTTGGGGACTACGGAGAAAAATGTGCAACAATGAATGAATGGAAATTCAAGTCTTCTGTAAAGTTTCATTAAAATACCAATAAAAAAAGAAGAAAGCTTGAATCAAGCATATATTTAACCAAAAGTCTGCAGTTAATTCATAAATTAATATGAAAACTTATCTTTTATCTGTCATTGAAGTTCCCATTCTGTGCACAGATCATACAAAACATTGTTAGCAATTTCAGTGAAAATTTTTATCTGTTGAGTTAAATATTGTTGTTGTTTGCCATGGAGTCAGAACCAATTCTTAGCTGACCCTCCAGCAGATTTGCAGAGGCAAAAAATCGAATGAGAGGAGAATGATGGATTTAAACTGTGTGCTTTTGGGACTGTAGTGTAGCTTCTTACCACCACGTAAGAGTAGAACTCTGTTGTTTTTAGCTGTCAATGAGTCAAGCATGACTTTTAGCAACAGTGATAGTGCATTTCTATTAAGTCCTGATGTCAGAGATAAGGCACACGGTTTGAAATGAAGGTTGGGGAAAGACTCTGGAAAAAGTACTAAGCAGCAATATTTTATAAATGTATTTTGTCTTGAACACTTTGTCTTAAAAGATAGCCTATAACACTCAATCTGTAAGATAATATCTATCCTCCTCTAACACCCAACTTTGTAAGTCAATATTTATCCTCCATATAAAGGAAATTCTTCTCTTTATCTCTGGTCAGTTTGTGTCCATTAAGAATAATGACCAGCTGTCACTGAATGACCTTTGCAAGTCCCAGTTCTATGATACCAATCTCAATAGACAAAAAAGCAAATTCATTTTTGACAGTGAAACTAATAAGACGTAAGAGTCTTTACACTGATGTTCTTAATGTCACTGAAAGTTAGCCCCAATAAAATGAAACAATAGTTTTCAATTTATATTTTTGTCTCCTCAATTTTACCCATACTGAAAATCAGTGGTCTAATCATTCTGATCCTTGGTCTTTCTTTTAAAACAAATATATTAATTATTCTATATTAAATTGCTACCACAAATAGATTCTAAAACTCAAATAAAATAAAATTCTATTTCTCATTCAAGTACAGTCTGGAGTGGGTATTTCAGGTTCACAGGAATTCATAAGGTCTTAGTGAAACCCAAGTTGAAGCCAGCCTTGCCAAGATGTGTTTACTGAGGTAATTTCTAAGTCATCTTATTCTAGTTCTGATCTAGTCCTCCCTATTCTAATCCAAGGGAGAAAAGAACCATGGGAAGTGTTATGGGCCAGACCTGCAAGTGGTTCAGTTACTCTACTTAATGGACAAATCAAGCAATCTCTATTAACAGATAAAGTGAGATATCAAGGCTCAAGATTACATTTAGAAATCCTAAAGTCACTGAAATAGCAAAACATTAACTGACCTATAGTATGCCATGAACAAAGCCTTACAATCAAACTATGTTAAATTAGATGAGGACAATGGAATAAGTCTTTAGAGTTACAAAGATAAATGTTTGAATTCTGCCTCTACTAGTAACCAACTATATGACTTTAGACAAGTATCTAATTGCTTCAAGTTTCAGTTTTTTCATCTGCCAAATAAAGATTAGGTTAAATTACTGAGATATATACATACATATGTACAATATATACAGTGTTTGGCACATACAAAATGAAGAGTGGAGTACACTAGGGGGGATGGTGCAGAGGGATTGTATACCAATGAAGGAGTTTTTCTTTTGCGTTAAGGAGAAGAGCAACTGGGGGTGGGAGTGGGGTGGGCAGGGAGAAAAGTGCAACAATGAATGAATGGAAATCCAAAATCTCTGTAAATGTTCATTGAAATTAAATTTAAAAAGTTGAACAAATGTTAATTCCTTTATTCTCTGTATTCCTATTCATTTTGAAGTATTAAGTGCTCTTTGGGGGCAAGGATGATAAAGCTTCATCTCACTTTTGGCATTTTGGTAGAAATAATACTTGGAGAGGGTCATCATGTTTGGAAAGGTGAAGGGTTGGTAAAAAGAGAGGAAGAACTTCAACCAGGTGGATAGACACAGTAACTGCAGCAATAGGCTTGAGTGTGTCAGAGTCTGTGAGGATGGTCGACACAGGATAGGACAGGGTTCAGGTCTGTTGTTCACAGGGTTGCTATGAGTCATACTCAACTTTACAGTATCTAACAACAACAACAACAAAAAACTGAAATAGGTTTCTAGTCACTTGACCAGTTTTCTACGTATTCTGATGGGCATGCTTTAATATCGTAAATTGTATCAGCCAATTTAAGTTATATATAGTTGCAATAAAAAAAACGGTTTGACCTTTTAAAATAGTAATTTTATTCACTCATTTAAGTAATTTCCTTTTTAAAAATTAAAATTCCACTAAACCAAGGGTCAAACCCAGGCCACGCATGTAAAAATAATAATCCAGATCTCTACTGAATAAGAGCTCAAGAGACTGTAACATTTTCTGGAAGTGAATCTCACAATTTAAGGAGCAATTTTATTTCTGAAATGCACAGAGTATCTCGGGGAATTAAGAGTACTTTAGTTTACATCAATTAAGTCAGGAAATTTTTTTAAGAACTTTGAGATTCTGTTTCACATTTTCCTCCCATTCAGTCAAGATCTGTAGTCTTGATCAGTACAGCCAGTTCTGACCAGTAGGCAGGCACCATCTAGTTCTTCTGGTTTTAGGAGAGATGAGGCCCTGGTTCATGTAGACTATTAGTCCTGTAAACTAGTTTTTTCTTAGTCTTTTCTTTTGCTCCAGATAGCTATACACTAATAGCTGCATCTTAGATGGCCAATTTTTATTTTTTTAAATTTTATTATTTTTGTGTGAGTGTACCGTCAAATCAGATCTGACTGGTACAGGAGGAGATTGTCCCTCCTTCCCCAGCAGAGCATCTGGTGGGTTCGAACCATGCACCTCTGGGATTGTAGTTACAGCTCCTTGCCACTAGGCCACCAGAGCTCCCCAGATGGCCAATTTTTAATGCTCTAGACACAACTCACTAAACCATGATGTTTATGAACTATATTATGCCAAGTGATCATGCTGTCCCATAAGATCATGGGCAGAAAGTTTCAAACCTAGAAAATCAATCCTATATGCCATGTGGTTACGTCTAAGGAGCATCTAGAACTCTGCTTTCATTATATATACAGGAACACATATGAATATGCACATATACATATTCAGATACTTACATATATACATATTTCTACACATTTGGAAAGAACTCACAGCGAACCAAACGGCTATGAATCTCTAACAGATTCAAGTCACAGGAAAAAGATGGGCAATCTCCTCCTGTCAGGATTTATGACTCAGAAACCTGACGGAGGGTGGTCACTAGGAGTCAGAATCAACTCGGTGGTAGTGAATTGTTTGTTCACATAAATGACCACACATATGCTTTTTGGTTGTATGCCTAACAATTTCTTAAACAATGAAACTAAACCAGAAAACAATCAGGTTATATGTGGGGATCGTAAGCAGTAAATTCAGAAGAGTAGTTTCCTTCCGAGGAGGAAGGGAGAGGGATAGAGATGACATATACAAGCAATTTCAGCTATAGTTTTATATTAATTTCTTTAAATCTTAAGTAAGATAGCAAAATGTGAAATTTTGATAGAGCAAAATACTAAGTACATGAACGATTATTATTATATTTAACAAACATTTAAAGCATTATGTAAAGGAGAGAATATAAATGAGCCAAAACCTCCCAATATAACTGAAAAGTGAAGACGGTGGAAGATAATTCCACAGGAGTTTGGTCATAAAGAGAATGAAAGTGAACTGGACAGGAAAAAAAAACATGATCAAAAATGTGGTCTATGGGGAGCTCTGGTGGCCTAGTGGCAAGGAGCTGCAACTACAATCCCAGAGGCACACGGTTCGAATCCAACAGATGCTCTGCCGGGAAAGGAGGGACAATCTCCTCCTGTACCAGGTCAGATCTGATTTGACGGTACACTCACATAAAAATTAAAAAAAAAAAATGTGGTCTAAAAATTAAAGTTAGACAAATCTTAAAATAGATCACACAGAATATGTAAAAGAATGAAGAAAAATCAAGAGAGAGTAGAAAGGACAAAATTATTGAGGAGACATTTCATACACAGACTCAGATAGGTTTTCAATTGGAGTTAGAAATAGAGTGAATTACGCTAATAGCTTAAATTTTTCTGCAAATATGAGACAAACTCTCATCACTTAAGTAGATGGCAAGAATAAATAATAAAAGTAGATTCAAAACTAATTATAGAAATTTGGGTTATTTTAGCTTCATTTTGAAAAAGGTTAAGTTAACTGTAACTAAAAATTCTAAGGTAAATTTGAACTCTCTTCTAATTCACTTAGGGCAAGTGAATAAATATAGAAAACACTATATTTATGGATTATATTTACTTATGGAAACACTAGGATACTTAATGATCGATTAACCTGAGATCCACAATTTTTGTTCAAATTCAGTCCAACTGCATATGGATTTGGGAAATAAAAAGATATATATAATAAGTTAAACTAAACATTTAAAGAACTCTGAAACAGAATCCAATTGCTCAAAGTAATTTTTGCGTACACACTAAATCACTGAAAGAATTCCAATTAACTTGTTGCACTGAAAAGCTACAGTTTAGCAACTAAAGGTGAATTCCTGAATTTTAACCTGAACATTGAAAATGTCTAAGAAATTCATCTTCTGATTTTTCACCATTGATTATCTTCTCAACTCAAATGCTGTATCATAGTGAAAAAGTGGAAGAGTCCTAAAGTACAGCTACTGCACAAGCTGAGTATGCTGTATTAGTAAAACACTTTTTAAGTTTATGCTGCCCTCAAAGTTATTTGCTTTGTAGATAGATAGATATCTATCATATACTTTGGGCATGTTGCTAGGATGGGTTATTCCTTGGAGAAGGACATGATGCTGGGAAGGGTGGAGGGTCAGCAAAAGAAAAGAAGACCCTCAGTTAGGTGGACTGACATGGTGACTGCTGCAAAGGGTTCCCTGTGTGTCAGGAAGTGTGAGGTTGGCAAAGGATAGACAGGGTTCAGATCTTTTATTTATAGGGTTGCTATGGACTCAACTTGACAGCACCTAACAATAACATCATTCATAATACCACAAAGACAACACACAGACTTCTCTTCTCTCTCTCTCTTATATATATATAATATTATATAATATAATAAATATATATTGTATAGAATATATATATTAAGATGCAGAAAAGAGTTCCCTTAGGTAGGTAGAAGAAAGAAAAGCTATCCTGGTTATCCATCCTAGGTAGAGTCCTTTAATTTCACATTCCAAAGGCAGCTTTGGTATTAACTATGATGAAAAATAAGAAAAGTTGTGAATAAATTAAAAATTAATAATCTGAAATAGACAATAAAAGAGACTAAGTGGCATTATGCTGCAATGAACTATCATTCTGATTAACTTATAAGATTGTGTTTCATACTTTTCTGTCTCTGAATCCAGAACGTTTCTTCTTTTTCTCTTCTGGATAAGGCTCAAGACAAGTATCTGCAGCCTTTTTTTCAGGGTCACAAACTTCCCCTTCATCTTTACTCTTTCCTTCAGTCTTCAGGTTGTTTACTGATGATGGAGATTCTGCATGAGCCCTGAATGTGCAAAGAAGAAATCAGTATTAATCATGAAAGTCTGGTAAGTAAACAAGTACTTTCAGATACAATATAGTAGCACAACAGCAATGGAATTCATCAGTGATTCTATATAAAAATTGTTGAGCTTTCCAGATGTATTCAGTTACCAACAACAAATAAAACTTGAATATTCAGTAGAAGCCTCTCCAGTTGATTACAGACTGAAACTGGCGATTTGCTCCATGAAGTTTTTCTCAACTCCTTCAGGCAAGCTCTAATCTTTCAAATTCCTACACTGTTTAGCCACAGCCTGAAACTACATCTTCTATATGGTTACTTACGTTTTTCTAGAATCTGTTTTGCAAGCCAACTACTATACGGAATCAAATGACATAGCTTTTGTTGATGAGCCAAAAACTGTGAAATGCAAACAAGCAACATCATATGGTTCAACCTAACTGATAAAGTCATTAATAAAAGATTAGATCCTGTACTTTTTCTTTTCAGTTTTCATGTTGTCATGTGGTGTCAAGTCAGAATAGGCTCAGAACTACCCACCCCCCATGGTTTTCAGAGACTATAAATCACAGAGGAAGAAATCGTCCATCTTTCTCCTAATTTGAACTGCTTGTCCTTGAGTTGGCAGCCCAACTCTTTAACCATTAGCCTACCAAGATGTCCACTGAGTTTTCATAGGGCCTGGTAGAAAATACAAGCAATGCATCTGTGACTGATGAAGGAATTCAAATAGAAGTACTCATCTACGTTGGCCACAAAAGGGATTGAAAAAGTTATAGTGAGACTGAGGTACTGAAGGAAGGGGGAAAATTTTTTTAATGTATTCCTTTCATAGAACTATAGAAAAGATAGGGATCAATCATTTTTCTACTTGTTATTTACCTGCAAGTAACATTTTCTAAACATAAATATATATATTTATTTATTTATGTAAATTTGTAAGCAAAAACTATCATTGGTTCTTAAAAAGGTAAAGCCTACAAATAAGCAAGGTTTTTTTGATTTGTTTGGTTTTTCTTTTTTCATATCATAGTTTAATTGACTTAAGCATCTTTTCAAACCTGGCACAAGAACAACCTTCTGACCTTAATTCAAATTTCCTTTCAATCTTGATCAAGTGATATAGTGGTTGACATCACTGTTTTAAATCCCTCTTGAGAGCTTTATATATTGAAAAGATGATGAGCTACTTCAAGTGGAGACTCAAGTTAAAATAGCTGAAGATCATCCAAAAGTGGCTAGAACAGTACATAGATAGGGAACTGCCAGAAGTTCAGGCAGATGTTAGATGGATCCTGGCTGAAAGAAGAGAATACCAGAAGAATGCTTATTTATGCTTTATTGACTATGCAAAGGTATTTGACTATGTGGATCATAACAAACTATAGCTAACATTGAAGAATGGGAATCCCAGAACACTTAATCATGCTCATATGAAACCTATACCTAGGACAAGAAGATGCTGTCCAAACAGAACAAAGCAACACTACATGGCTTAAAAATCAAGAAATGTGTCTATCAGGGCTGTATTCTTTATTCATACCTACTCAGTCTGTATGATGAGCAAATCATTCAAGAGGCTAGACTCTATAAAGAGGAATGAGGCATCAGAATCAGACAGAAGACTCAGCAACAGATTGCATTATGTAGATGACACAACCTCACTTGCTAAAAGTTAAGAGGACTTGAAACACTTGCTGCAGAAGATCAAAGACTACAGCCTTCAATGTGGATTGAATCTCAACATCAAGAAGATAAAATTCCTCACCACCAAGCCAATAAGCATCATAATAGATGAGGAAAAGATTAAAATTGTCAACAATTTCAACTTGCTTGGATCAACAAGCAACCCTCCTGGAACCAGTAGTCAAGAAATTAAAAGATGTATTGCACTGGGAAAGTCTCCTGTGAAGGAATACTCTAATGTAGAGGAGCAATGGTGTCAGTTTGATGATTAAGGTGCACCTGATTCAAGCCATGGTCTTTTCAATCACTTGCTGAAAAATTAATAAGGATGACAAGAGAATAATCGATGTCTTTGAGTTGTGGTGTCAGAGAAGAGTATTGAATAGCCCATAGACTGCTAAAATAATGAATGGATACGTCTTGAGGTAGGTGAAACCAGAGTGCTCTTTAGAGGGAGAGATGGCAAAGTTTTGTCTCACTTATTTTGGGCATGTTGTTAGGAAGGGCTATTCCTTGGAAAGGGACATCATACTTGGAAACATGGAGGCTCAGTATAAAAAAGGAAGACCCTCAACAAGATGGACTGACATGGTGACTGCAACAATAGGACTCAGTATGTCAGAGACGAAGAAGATGACACAGGATAGCACAGGGTTCAGATCTGTTGTTCACAGCATTACTGAGTCATAAATGACCTGATGGCAAATAACAGCAAAGATTTAAACAAGTTCTTTTTGTTTGATAATCATTTTTATCTTTGCATGTGATTTAAAAATTTAGTTTGTTCTAGAACTCTCTCCTACTGTAGGGAGGTACAGAGGGGGAAAGAACCCCTTTTCCTAATATAGTAAGTATCTTGGGTTTCTTGCTTTCTGGTTTTTAAATTATCAGATAATTCTTATACTAAATAATCTGCCCCATTTTAAAACAAAGCAAAGCAGCGAGCCTTTTGAAAATTACTAAGGTACTGTCAGAGGGAGTATAAGTAAACTTGATTTGAACACATGAATGACTAACATAATGGTGTTTAATGTTTTTAATATTTTGAGAGTCAATTTTCAAAAATTAACAAACAAAAGTAAGTTGTTGTCACTGAGTCAATTTTGACTCCTGGAGGCCACATAGGGGTCGGAGAAGAATTGTATTTCTTTATTTTTTGTTCTTCATATAAATGGAAATATGAAATATAAAATATATAGTCCAATATTTTCCAGTTTAGCTGTAAAAATTCATCATTCCATTTCCATCCTCAACAACAGCAAAAAATATGTGAAAAACTACAAATCAATACATGTTCTTAAATCCATTAGAAAATTGAGGTCACAGAGCAAACCACTTCTGTGAAAACTAAAGACAAGCTTATACAGAGAAGCCTATACACAATAATAATCTTAAAAGATAAAAATAAAAATTATTACCCAGAAAGCATAATGGGACTACCAAGGCATAAAATCACTCACTGTACAATTATCACAGGTTAAAATATTGTACTCACTTTATGGAAAAAGTTTCTGCAACTGACAAAGTCTATTACTAGGGCTTTTTTTTCTGCACATGGTAAAGCATTATCCTCTCAAAAATGTAAAAAGATAACCTATAGAAATAAAATATTAGCAAACTATATGGCTGATAAGGATTTCATATTCAGTATATATGAAGAATTCTTACAACTAAAATACTCCAAATCAAGAACAATTTTTAAATAGACAAAGGACTTAAATGGAAAAATCTACCCAAAAAAGATATATAAATGGCTTGTAACAAGCACATGAAAGATGTTCAATGTCACTGGACACTAAGGAAATGCAAATAAAATCATAATGTGATACTACCTCACACTACTGTGGTTTTCATTTAAAAAAAAAAAAAAGAGGAACAATTACACGTGTTGACAAGAATGTAGTACAATAGGAAGACTTATGCTGCTGATGGGAATGGAAGTGGGGCAGTAGCTCCTCAAAAGTGAATAAAGCATCACAACAAAATAAAGGTAAACAACCCAACTAATAAATGGGCATAGGCTATGAACAGACACTTCTCCAAAGAAAACAGTCAGATAGCAAACAAACACATGAAGAAATGCTCAAAATCTCTAGCTCTCAGAGAGGATGTAAATCAAAACAACTATGAGTTATCATCTCACCCCAATAAGAATAGCAAAATTAAACAGAACAGCAAACAACAAACAAATGCTGATGAGGCTGTCGAGAAACTGGAACCCTTATTCTCTGTTGGTGGGAGTGTAAAATGGCATAGTCCCTATGGAAGGCTGTATGGTGCTTTCTCAAAAAGTTGCAAACAGAAATACCATTTGACCCAGCAATTCCACCTCTTGGAATGTACCCCCCAAAAAACATAACTGCCACCCAAGCAGATATATGCACACCTATTTTTATCATGGCTTTGTTCACAATAGCAAAGAGTTGCAAACAACCTAAGTGTCCATCAACAAATAAATGGCTAGAGAGGCTCTGGTATATTCACACAATGGAATATTATGCTGCACTGAAAAACAAAGAACTCATGCAATATTATACAAAATGGGTGACCCTGGAGGACCTTATGCTGAGTGAAATATCTGTCACAAAAGGACAAACACTGCATAGTGCCATTGTTGTAAAACAGGACTGACAGTGGGGTTGGGGTGAGACAGAGAAAGATGGGATAAATTACGTATACTGCATTGAAACAGATGAGAGAGAAAACTGTTTAAAAGAGATATGATTAGGTATTATTGTCATGACAGGAG
>NW_006399808.1:10923968-10925849 GCF_000299155.1 Elephantulus edwardii | reverse complement strand
AGTAATAAAATTTTTTTAAAAAAACAAAAAAGTGAATACAGAATACCATATGACCTGGAAATTTCACTCTTAGATGTATATTCATGGGAAATGAAACCGTATGTCCACAAAGAAACTTGTGCACAAATGTTCACAGTAACATACAAATAAAAAAGCAGTAATAAAAATTCTCACAAATGAACCAACAGGTTACATTACGATTGAAAAATATTAAAGCTGTCAATGTTTTTATCTTATGACTATGTATACAAGACAAATAACCATGAACAGAACACTACTGAGTATTGAAAAAAAGCAATGAAGTTCTGATAAATATATGGTTGACATAGTTGAACTCTGAAAACACATGCTATGTGAAAGAAGCCAATCACAAATAACAACATACTTCAAAATTTAACCTATATGTAATTCCCAGAATAGGCAAATCCATAAAGCTAGAATGTATATCAGTAGTTCCAAGGGAGAGAGAAGAGAGAAGTACAGGAATAATTGTTTACTAAAAAGAAGAATGTTTTTTCCTAGGGTGATGAAATGTTTTCTAACTAGATAGAGGCTGTGGTTATACAACATTGTAAATGAACTAAATACCACTATATTATATATTTTATAATAGTTTATTGTATTTTTCATGAAATTCACATCAAAACTACAACACTGAATTACTCAAGGTGAATTGGGAAAACCCATACACTTGTTATTAATGTTGTCCACTACTAAAAGTTATGCATTTTTTTAATATGAAAGATAAGGGGTACAAAATATCCAGACCTTTAGATTTTGAGAAGTTCATCAAAATAACGATGAACAGCAAATACAAGACATTTCAGAATAACAAAGTGTCAACTGTAGGGTCATTTATAAGCCCTCATTCAACATTAGAATTTAAACTTGCTTTAAAACAGCCTGCAAAAAGAGCAAGGGCCACATGAGAATGATGGACATATCTGACCTTTATCAACTTTAAATAGGGGAAATATCCCTGTTAACAGCATCAACAACACAAAAATCAAGTCCCATGAGGTTGGACGTGTCTCCCATGCTCCCATACCTCTTTCTACTCATCTCAACACCAATCCTACTGCTCTACTGGGTCCAAAATCAGATGCAAAAGCTCATAGACCACACAAAATCATATTGGGAAAGTCAAGAGGTTATAATTCACGTTAGCAGCAGAATACAGTCAGGACAGCCTCTGAAATGCACTCATAGGAGCCTCAACATTGAGCTGCATGTCTTTAGGCCAGAGTTAAAAATCTTAGTCTCGTCAATTATGGCTTCCTGTCTCACAGCCCCCACTGATCTCCAACTGGTTCTCTAGTAGTCCAACAAACTGGGGTAAAGGCTTCCATTGCTTCTGGTTCCACTGGGAAGAGCAGTCCCAAGGTCAGCTCCAGCTCATGTTGGGTGTCGGCTTCAATTGTATCTGCTGCTGCCATAGGTCTAGCCAGCACAAGAATTTCTGCATGTTGAACAAAAGATATGCTATATTCTCTTGCTGCTTCTTTGCTGGAAGGGAAGATCTCAATTCTGCTTCTACTTCTGCTCAATTCCAATCACCTTATGGGTCAGCTAAGATGCCCTCTTTGCGTATTTGAACCTATCCACAAGGCAAAGTCAAATTCAATAGCTAGAAAAGCCATTTCTAACACTAAACTCTTCACACAACCTAAGGCAAATAACAATTTATCTCATAATGTTCTGTTTTGTCTCCCCTGTCTTCTACATCAATCTTTTTCATCTCACTGTTGTTGTTGTTATGTGCCGTCAAGTCGCTTGCAACTCATAGCGACCCTATGTACAATAGCCCTAAACTCCGCTCTGTCCTGTGCCAATCGCACTGTCTCTGACACTCCCATCCCAATTATCCCAGTCACTGAATCA
>NW_006399808.1:10919484-10921587 GCF_000299155.1 Elephantulus edwardii | reverse complement strand
AATATATCATATGGTCATCCGACTCAAAATGCCCCATGCCAGTCCATCTCATCTCACCAATGCCTAGTATGTCAATATTTATGCATTCCATTTCTTCCTTAACAATATCTAATTTTCCTACATTCATGGAAATAAAGTCTAAGTCATTAGACTTAGGCATTCATCACACTACTATTTTAAAATGATAGCTTAAAATGAACTTATATTACAATAAAATCTTCAGAAAACTGTAAGTGCTAGTTTTGTAAATATATAAATTAAGAACATTTTGCAAACAAATGCAGTTGGATGGTCCCACCCACTTCATGGACTGTCCCTATCAATAATAGCCATAGTACCATACCAATAGCTGCACAGTTACACATGCCACCCCCATGATCCTGCACCTATTTCTCTCAATCACTGAGTCCAATGTTCATTGCAAACTGAATCACAGACTTTACTTACAATTGTGGGGTTTATTAGGTAAATGGGTTGCAGAGTGGAGGAGGCAAAGAAAGCCCAGGTTTAGTCTAATATTCCCAAGCCTGATTAAGAAGGCACAATTCCTCAATTAGTCAAAGTCCAGATTCAGTTCAACAGCATAAATGCAATGATCCTCTGGTTTCCTCAATCTGCAGCAAACTTTATCTCAGAGCAGTTATAAGTCAGCCTTTCCTTCAGTCGTCCAGCAAGCAAAACCTTTAACTTTGGCTGCATTTCCAAGGTTGCTCTGTTTGCACCTTGCCCCAGTCTCTTCACAGCAGTGCCACAGTATGGTCCCTCTCTCTCTACCACCATCTTTCGCAGCATGGAGACTGCTCTCTTATATTGGTTCCACAGCTGCTGATGATTTGCAAGACCAGGTGTCTGCAGTTAAGGTAACTGGAAACCATGTCCCAAATGGGGACTAACACAATGGAAAGAAAAGTCATTTTTTCCTAGTTCTAACACTACACTATTCAGCAGTACTGAGCAATTAAGTAACAATTAATTTTAAACCAAAGAACAACCTTGAAAATATGATAAGTGAATGAAACCAAAGATAGATTACATATTGTATGATTCAACTTGTGTGAAATGTCCAAAAATGGGCAAATCTACAAAGATAGAAAGTAAATTAGTAGCTGGCTAAGGCTAGAGAAGGTGCAAGGAATCTATTAACAGTCACTGGAATTCTCTTTGAATGAGAAAATGATCTGGAATAAGTGGTTATGGCTGCACGATCCTGTGAACGTACCAAAAACCATTTCAAATACTGGAAACCACAAGGCATTCTTGAGAGAAATTTAAAATATCTAAAAATATATAGGAGAGCATGCAATGCTCATAAGTGTTATTATTATTGATTTAATACCTTCTTAATCAAAGTCTCAGCAGATTCTTCTAAAAAAATGACACATGAATAAGAAAATTATGTGAAAACACAAGGATTCAAATGTTAAAACAAAAGATGAAAAAGAATAATAAACTTGGAAGATTTACATGACGTGCTTTTAAGATTTGCTTACTGTTAATGTAATCAAGATATGGTACACTGACTTATAGATCGAACAGCCAGAATCAATATTCCCAGATATAAAGTCATACACATGCTGTCAGTTAATAATCAACAAAAGCTCTCTCTATTAGTGGTAAGAAGAAAGTCATTCAACAAATTACGCTAGATATCCATATTGGTGTGTGGAGAGTGAAGAATATAAAATAACCTTACAACAACAACAAACAAGATTAACTCAAAATTGACTCTAGATTTTATGAAAATATACTTAAACAAACATGAAAGAAAATCTTTACCTCTTAAGATTGGGGAAGATTTCTTAGACAAGAAAGAAAAAGCACTAACCACATATAATATGGTTGGGTATTTTTTTTTTTTTAAATCTCTATAAATTGGACAAACTGGACTTCACAAAATTAAAACTTTCAGCTTTTTGAAAGATACTGGTAAGGAACTGAAAAGGCAAGCTATTGGGAGAAAATACTCATAATATTTACTTAACAAAGGACATATCTAAAGTATATAAAGACTACCAACAAGCTTTAGAAGACAACAAACTAATTTTGTTTTCAAATGGGCAATTTTTTTTTTTAATTTAGGTTGTTTATTTTTCATTTCAATGA
>NW_006399808.1:10906428-10918135 GCF_000299155.1 Elephantulus edwardii | reverse complement strand
GGGTTCTCAATTCTATTGCATTGATCTATGTGTCTGTCATTGTACCAGTACCATGCTGTCTTGACTACCACGGCAGTGTAGTAGGATTTTAAGTCAGGGAGTGAGATGCCTCCTACCGTTTTTCTATTTTTAAGGAGTGCTTTGCTTATTCGTGGCTTCTTTCAAAAGGGCAATTTTTAAAGAAACACTTCACAAGACACACAAATGGCCAATAAACATAGGAAAGAATGCTCAGCCTGACTGGTCATTAGGGAAATACAAGTTAAACCCATATCAAAACCACTGACAATACGAAGGGTTAGGGAGCAAGCTAATGTCTCAGACATTGCTGGTTTGAATATATACTGGTACAAAACCAGGAATGGAATGTTCTGTATCTCCAATTATATACATGCATCAACTCACTGAAGTGTACACTGAAAATGGGTACATCCTGTTTTATATACTCTTCTACAGAATTGATTAAAAATAAACTGTATTAGTCTTGAGATAATGAAATATGATAGCAACTTTAGGGAAACATGTTAATAGGTCAAATGTACAACACAGTAAATAACAAAATCAGAAAACAGTACCTATGTTCTTTAAGGAAAAAAAGTCTATGGATCAGCATTATGATTTTTTAGGAACTAGCAAGAAAATTCGAAGACAAGTTCATTGGATAACTGCATACAGGAGCCCCTAGGATGTAAAATTTGCTAAGCCCTGGACCCAAAGCTGCCTCTGACGACAGGCCTGGCGATCTACTTCCAAAGGTCAAAACCATGAAAATCCACTCCATACACAGGGAGTCAGAATTAATTCAGTGGCAAATAACAAGAACAGTTCATTTCACATGATTACAAATTGTGAAGTCTCAGAAAGCATTCCTTTTCTAAGAGTACTTCTGCTATCCCTATATTTTCTTTTTAAAAATGTTTAGCTGAGGAGATAAAGCAGACCTTAAACCAAAATGTTTCCTATTTATTGCCTTAGCATGATAGCTGAAATTCTTTGTGTGTGTGTGTGTGTAACTCCAACATG
This sequence comes from Elephantulus edwardii, assembly GCF_000299155.1. Classification (NCBI taxonomy): domain Eukaryota; kingdom Metazoa; phylum Chordata; class Mammalia; order Macroscelidea; family Macroscelididae; genus Elephantulus; species Elephantulus edwardii. The sequence continues at coordinate 10,917,112 of NW_006399808.1, read as the reverse complement.
ATAGTTAAATTTTTTTTAAACATTTTATTTCATAAGCAAACATTATCAATACCAATAATTTGAACATTAAATTCTGATATAAAATTATGCCCCAATCAACTACTGACAAGACAGGCAACTGGAAGAATGAAAGTACATGTTAAGAACAAGAAATTCAGGTAACACCCACCTCTTCCACAAGAGCCCGGTACTCGCAGTTACTGCAGATGCTCCCAGGAAAGCTGCCATCATTAGTCGTCTCCTAACCTGAGTGGACTGGGACCCTCCATGGTACCATCGAGAGCCCAGAGCCAGTTCCGCCAGTGTAGCAAGTGAATTAAGGCGAAACATCCTGTGGACAAAAAGTAGAGTGGTTACTCCAGGCTAGTGGTAGCGAGGGTGATGATAATGTATGTTATCATCAGCAATATCAATAAATATTGACTAAAGGGAGATCTGGTGGCCTAGTGGTAAGAAACTGCATGACAATCCCAGAGGTGTGTGGTTTGAATCCACCAGTTAGTTTGCTGGAGGACGGGCAATCTCCTCCCATGGAATTTATTGCTTTGAAAACCTGCTGAAGGGTCAGCTATGGTCAGTTTCAATTGAACAGCACACCAGACAGACACAAACACACACTGTGACAGACACTACAAACTTTGAACACATTGTCTCATCCCCATAGTACTAATTACAAATCTAATACTCTATTTAAGGATCAATTGAGAGGCAAGCCACATGGTAATCTGAACAGAAAAATTTTAATATTGAGAATTATGAACTGCAAGGTAAAGAGCTAAAACAGGGTGCAGTCACTACTTAAAGAGCTAATGCAGAGCAACAAGAAAGGGGCAAATCTGTGACAGGCCTACCTGTTTGTCAGTGCTGAGCTCTGAACAGATAGGTCCAGTAGACTTTGTTAGACCACTGTCCTCTGTGATGCTGAAGGAAGCTCTGTAGAGGAATGTGCTATTCTAGTGGCAACTGCTGAGAACGCAGCCCATTATGGTCACAGAAGAAGCCATCCAAGCAGAGTCCACAGATGGACCTCACTGGAAGTTGCATGGCGGAGTGCTACGGAAGGGTATCTTTGAGTGTCTCACACCATGCTGGCTCATGTGCAAAAGAACCACCAACTCCTAGGACAGAACAGGTGAGCCTGTGAATCATCACAGGATAACCTCATCTAATCCATCTATTTATTTTTTTGTTTTGTTTTGTTAGAATTTTATGTTATATCTGAATGAGGAAGATCTAGTACCAAAAAAATTTTTCCATATTTTCTCTGCCAATTTTTTACCAATTCATTTCTTTTTTCATTATCATTTTTCAATTCGTGAGAAAGTTTACAAACCATATCAGTTTTTCACTCACTCATTCATATACATGTTCTTTTATAACACTATAATTTTAATATTGAGAATTATGAACTGCAAGTCTTAAGAGATTAACTCTTAAGAGGTAAAGAGCTAAAACGGTGCAGTCACTACTTAAAGAGCTAATACAGAGCAACAAGAAAGGGGCAAATCTGTGACAGGCCTACCTGTTTGTCAGTGCTGAGCTCTAAACAATTCCATTTGATCATTCATACAAAACTTGTTTTATAACATTAGGTGATTTCTATAATTCACTAATTATAATGTCTGCTCAACTTCTTATTCTACATTGTCTTTCTTGTCACCTAACTTACCTACTTATTAATTTTTATTCCCATTTCCCTGTCTTCTAATCCCTGATAACCATCCAAGAATGAATCTGTATGGATCCCAACTGATTTTAAACTAACATTTTCTGAACTCACACAAGCATTCACATACACTGATTTCTGGCTACAGCAAAAATGAGTGCAAATGTTCTCTGGATCTCTTCCAGGGAAGGAGATCCATCCCTTTCTAATAAATCTATTATTGCTATTTTACCCTCCAAAACCCCCAAAAAGACCACATGGTAAAATATGCACATGCGAAACATATATTATTTATCACTGACAACAAGAGAGAACTAGAAATTTTCAGTGTGAAAAGCAGCATTTAAAACCTGGACAGGCCAAAGGAATATATGGCAGTTAGATAAGCTTAGGACATCTAATCAGATCTGAAGAATAGTTAGCTGGACAAATGATCAAGTGGATAATATATGGTCATTTGAAAAGGCTCTAAATTTTCATTTGGTCATATATACAACTAGAGGTGAGTGAAATACTTAAACAGGAAAAATAGCAACTATAAAAAGTGAGGAAACACTGTCTAAAGAACAGTAATTTACTTATAAGCAGTGTAGGCAGAGAGAATTGGAAGCAAAAAATACAGGAGTTACACGGAAAGTGCAAAGACCAGAAAAGCAGCAGCAAAATAATTCCAAAGACAAAATAACCTAACACAATTAATATATAGCTATATAAAGGAAAACAGAAATGTCAAAGATATTTCTAACAAAACCCAAAATGATATGGTAGCAACTGAAAAGGAACCCAATGCTTTATAATCTAATTTTAATACAGCTATTATTAGTTGTTGCAAAGCTAATCATCCTTTCTGAGTGGAAAATTTAATGACAGAATTGCCAGTTTAACCACAGAATTGCCAAGTTATGGTTTTGGGCTCCTTTCATCTCTTTAATACCCTCATATCTGACGTACCATCATATTGTTGTTAGGTGATGTGCAGGTAGTTTAAAAAAGGAACAGAATAAAGCATCATCCAGTCCGTGTCATTCTCATAATGCTGTTGTGCTGGATTCCATTTGCTGCAGCCAATGCATCAATCTATCTTATTGGAGGGCTTCTCATTTTCACTAATTCTCTACTTCATGGAGTATGCCTTTTCCCAGGAGCTAGTCCTTCCTGATAACGTGTCCAAAGTATGTGAGATAAAGTTCTGTTATCCTTGCTTCTAAGAAAGATTTTATTCATTATTTCTTTCAAGATAGATCCCCCCCCTGGCAGGATGTGATATATTCTTAATGTGATATAATTAATTTTAATGAATATTTACAGAGACTTTGGATTTCCATTCATTCATTGTTGCACTTTTCTCCCTGCCCAACCCTCCTCCCCAGTTCGCTCTTCTCTTTGAAAAGTAAAAGAAAAATTCTTTCATTGGCATACAATCCTATCTCCCTACCCCACCCCAGTACACTCCACTATGCAGTCTTCATTCTGGACTCTTGTCAAGACTGTAACACCCAATCATATCACTTTTAAACAGTTCTCTTCCCCATCTATTTCAATGCAGTATATATAATTCATTCAATCTTTCTGTCTCACCCCAACCCTGATGTCAGTCCCATTCTACAACCAGTGGCACTATGCAGTATTTGTCCTTTTGTGACTAAGATATTTCACTCAGCATAATGTCCTCCAGGATCACCCATTTTGACACAGGGCACAGGGCGTGGATCACTGATGCAGGGCATGGGGCGCTGATGCAAGGCGCAGGCTGCAGGCGAGGGACTGGGCATGGGACATGCACACAGACTCACGCTGTGTGGGTGCAGGGCATGCATGCAGATGCACACTGGGCCGGCATGGTTGCAGACTCTCACTGATTTGGCACGGGAGAAGACCTGACTCAAATTCCAGCTGTCAGGCCCATTTCCCTCGCTCTGATCCATCCTTGCTCCTGTCCATCCTCAATCTGGTCCATCCTCACTCCCGTCCATCCTCCCCTGTATCTCATTTTATCACTGATTTTAATCTCTATCTCTGAGATTTTCACCAAAACCTGAAATATTCATCTTCTCTAGTGCAACTTTCAAAGATGCCAAATAAAGACAAAAACAGAAAATCAACTGTCTGATTTAATCTCTATCTGTGTAGTAAAGTAGCAGTGACAATAATTGAATGTGTTAATTTTTTATGTTGTTGGTAGGTGCCATCAAGTAGAGTATGACTCACAGTTACCCTAAGAACAACCATTCTGAAACTTGCCCTATTCTGTGGCATCCTCATCATCACTGATACACTACAGCCCACTGCTAAAGTCACCGTGTCAATCCCTCTCATTAGGAGTCTTCCTCTCCTTGTGGACACTCTATCTTTCCAAGCATGATGCCCCTTTCCATGGAACAGCCTCACCTAGCTACATATCCAAAGTAGGAAAGACAAAAAGATGACCAGTGGCATGGGCGTGGGTCGCTGATGCAGTTCCTGGTCATCTTTGCTTCATCCTTTTCAGGGTACATCAGTTTGGTTTTTTGGGTAGTCCATGTGATATTCAGTCCTTTTCTCCAGCACCACAACTCTTCTTCTGTCATCCTTATTCATTGTCATGCTCTCTGATGAATTCAGATGGTCTCTGATTCATTCAGGACTTTGGATAGATCCCTGACAGCAGCCTTTCCTAATACTGTATGTCTCCTGATCTCCTGACTGCCAGGAGATCAGAAAACACAAAGCACTGGAAAAGTCTGTTGTCAGGAACCTCTCCAAAGTACTGAAGAGCAAAGATATCTGTTAAAGACTAGAGTGCACCTGACCTAAGATTTCTTTTGCACCTCAACTTCTTACTAATAATAGGCTGGCCACCAGAGCTCCCTGATCCAAGTTTTAGTATTACTTGCTATTCATCTGAAGGCTGAACGATGAATAAGGATGACAGAAGAATCAATGTCTGTGAGTTGTGGTGCATATAGGCATTTTTCATTAACATTAAAGATAAAATATATTCACTCTAAGATTATTTAAAATATATATGCATGAGTTTTTCAATTCATAAAGAAAATCTGGATGATGCAAATAAAATTTATTGTCAGAAAATGATTTAACTTTTTCCAAATAAATAAAAATGAAGACAAGTTCCCCCAACAACCTGTGGTTGAGACCTAATCAGGTCTGTTATCTGAATAATGTCTCATAACTGAGTTGGTAAAGAAGCCAGAAGTGCCCCAAGAACAAGCTAACTTGTCCTGCAGTGTGTAGCCAGTGTGCTCCTCAGAAGAAAGGGCCATAGCACTTAAGTCTCCATACTCCAGATATGTTATCAGGAGGGTCTAGTCTCTGGAGGACATCGTCCTTGAAAAAGATCTTTACTTTGAAAATAAGGCTGCTGTCTGGGAGCTAAACTGCAAAGTAAGTGTTATCCAGGTTCCTCCAGTCCAAGGTCTCAACCCACTCATCCAAGTGGTAACTGCATACTAATCACAGAAATGGATTCAATAGCCATTAGACCCAACAGCTAATGGGTTTCTGATTGATAGTCAATTCTTTTTAATTTTATTTTCATGCTCACAAAACAGACATAACTTGGCTTCCTACATATTGCCTTAAAAGAAGACAGTAACTGATTAAAATGTAGAAATATTTAAATCTCATGTAGTTCAACTTTTCATGATAACTTTTCAATCTGGCCACTCTTGGTATTTAGCTAGCCTGAAATAACTTCTCTGCATCCTAGCAATTTCACAGCACTGATAAGACCTGGTTTAAAAGGACTTTCAGTAAAATATACTAGGCAGATTGACAATACCAACTCTTTTCACTATCACTATCTAGTCTGCCATCAAGTGCTCCACATTAAGAGTGAACAGAGAACTGTACACATACTTCCATCTCCTGTTGCACTCACCATAAAAAACAAAAGGTGAAAGATAAGAATTGCCAACTCAGGAACCAAGATGGCAGCGGTGAGGGAAGCAGCATGAAGAACTGGAGACACAGCAAGCCATATAGAAACGGGCCACCATCGCCCTCAACAGCCTGCAGTTTATCTATACCTGAACAATTAAGCAGTTGACTATTGGTCTTCCATATGGATTGAGGATCAATATCAAGAGGACAAAGATTCCCAAAAAGCATGGGTGAGTTCCACTACTACCAGCCCCCCACCCCCACTGCCAAGTCCACATCAACACAGTCCTGTAGGGCCACCACAGCTGGAGCCCAGGGATCCCCTTATCTGGGATGGGCGGTGGGCGCCAGGCCCTGTGGCCGATACAACAGAGCTCCCACATGGCTGCAGAATAAACTTAAATTCTCGGAACCAAGATAGTGGTGGTGAGGGTGGAAGCAGCATGAGAAGCTGGAGGTGTGGCAAGCTGCATTTAAACAGACTACCATGGCCCTCCATAGCATGCAGCTTATCTATACCTAAACAGACAAACTGTTGACTATGGGACTTCAACATGGATTGAGGCTCAACATCAAGAGGACAAAGATTCTTGAAAAAACATGGGTGAGTCCCGCATCTGCCTGCTGCCCACCGCCAAACCTGTGCCACCATGACTGCACAGGGCCACCATGGCCAGAGCACACGGGTCCCCTAGCTTGAACCAGGCAGCAGGCCCCAGGACCCACAGCTGGTGTGAAACAGCCACTGCACAGCCAGCAGCAGTGGATGCCAGCAGCTGTGGGCACCCCGGCATTAGAGGGGATGGGGGGGCTGGCAGCGGCACCAAGGAGTCACAGGAGATGAAGAACTAGATATAGGAGAGTATCTCGCTGTCAGGGAAGATTTCCTTGGATAGGTCAGAGAAGAAAAGAAGATCCTCAACACGATGGACTGATAGGTGACTGTAACAATGGGTTCAAGCGTGTATTGGATTGTGGGGATGATGTAAGAAAGGGCAAGAACTAGATCTGTTCATAGAATTGCTGCAAACCATAGAGAGAACTCTTTGGACCTAGTGGATAGAAAGTTATGCTACCAAACCAAAGGTAGGTGATTTCAATCTGCTGCCCTCAGGCCTGGTTTTAATTGTTTCCGGTCAAACATTCTTCTAAGTGGTATATCACTGGTCTGTCCATTTGCTGTACAGAGGTAACTCATGGTTGCTATGATGCTAAACACTGTGACACTGATGGGACAAATGTGAGAATGGTTACCCATGGTAGACAGTGTTTGGTAGAGTTCCCCTATTTTTTTTTTAGAGTTCCCCTATTAAAACAAGCTTGGAAGCAGGAGTCGCATACACTTCCGTAATCACATACACTTCCGTAACAGCTTGCCTCCAGAAACTCTATGAACTTAAGAGAAATGATGAAAGTTATACAAGTGTTCAGGTCGTTCATTCATAGGGTCACTATGAGTTGACTATGACTCAATGGCACTTAAAAACAACAACAAGGGGAGCTCTGGTGGCCTAGTGGTCCTAGTGGTAAGGAGCTGCAACTACAATCCCAGAGGTGCATGGTTCGAATCCACCAGATGCTCTGCCGGGGAAGGAGGGATAATCTCCTCCTGTACCAGTCAGATCTGATTTGACAGTACATTCACACGAAAATAATAAAATAAAATAAATTTAAAAAAAAAACCAACAACAGTTCCTGGACAGCAGATCTCCTCAATGCACCACATCTTTTGATTTCTTGACTACTGCCTCCAAGAACTGTTTTGACCTAGGGCAAGTCTGTTCACTCTCTAAACACCTTCTCCATTTGTAGAGGGGGAGGGTAGTGATGCCTACTTCGAGTCGCAGTTGGACTACTTGGTGGAGGGGAGGGAGGTGATGGTGGCAGCACTAGAGCCGGGGTGCTGGCTGTGGTCTTCAGGGGGGCACAGGGTCCAGATCTGCGGGGGGGGGGGTCTTTGGTGGGGGAGAAGTGCCACCTGGCCCATGAGGGCTGCCACCCAACCCCTGGAGATAGCCCTCTGGCCCCCAGGGTGAACTGCCCCGGCCCTGGAGAGAGCTATCTGGTCCCAAAGGAGAGCCGCCTAATCCCCAGGGAGAGCTGCCCAGCACCCAACAAGTGATGCCCAACCCCTAGGGAGAGCCATCTAGTGTATATGAGGAATTTTATCTAAGCTGCTTTCCTCTACCTCCTTCTCCAGTACATCTATATGTAACACCTCCAAAGCCCTTCTCTTTGTAACTCAAAAGTTTGTTCTCTCTAGGTTTGTTCCCTTTCCTACAGGTAACCTTAACATCAAGTCTTGCCCCAGACATGAATCCTGAGCCCAGTTCCAGAGACAAAAGGAAAATATAACTGCCAGCTAAAGAAGATGAGAAGGATGGGGCCTCAAGGTTCAGCCAGTCATTCCCACTGAACTCACCTTGGCAAACACTTTGCAGTCCAGAGGGCAGAAAATGTCAGGAAAATATCTTGGAACTGAACAAGAAGGCATGCAGCTTCAACCCAGGACCACCACTAATATATTAAAGTGGGCTCCCCTTCCCCTTTCACCTCAATGCCCCTGTTCAGCATGAAGAAGCCAGAGAGTCTGCATCGCATTCCCAAATGAGAAACCCACAAGTGAATAAGACAATTTCTTTTTTAAAAAAGAAAAAACACCATTGCTCATCATTACCCTATCTTTTCTGTTCCCTGCTGGATCATTCTCATTTCGTTCGCCCACTCCCTCCACCCATCAAACTGTGCAGCCTTGTGATTTCATCCTTGCCCAACCTCACTCTTCTGCTCCCAACCCTTCCCCCTTATATACCCATACATGTTTTTTTTACAATAAAAAAGAAATCAAACTAATTGTTGCATTGGAAAAAGCTGTGAATAGTCTCTCTAAATTATTTTTAAATAATTTTATATTCTATGTTGAAAAACAATTGAACTGCCTAACCAGTAAACTCCACATATACTGTTGTTGTTATGTGCCGTTAAGACATCTGTGACTCATAGTAACCCTATGTACAACAGCCCTAAACTTTGTTCTATCCTGTGCCAATCTTACTGATTCTGACACACCCACACCCATTTCATTACCCTAGTCATTGAATCAATTCATCTCATTAAGGGTCTTCCTCTCCTACAATGTACCTCCACCCTCCCAATCATGATGTCCCTCTACAAGGACTGGTCCCTCCTTGAAACCTGTTCAAAGTATATCAGATGAAGCTTCAGAATCCTCAACAAAGAACTGGCAGAAGTGGAGGATGGGTTTAGAAAAGGCCATGGTACTAGGGATATTGTAGCTAATGTTAAATGGATCTTGACTGAAAGCAGGGAGTACCAGAGGAATGTCTATCTGTGTTTCATTGACTACACAAAGCATCTGACTGTGTGGATCACAACAAACTGTGGCTAACTGAGAAGAATGGAAATCCCAGAACTCTTGATTGTGCTTATGTGAAACCTGTACTTGGACCAAGAGGCAGTCGTCAGAGCAGAGAAAGGGAACACTGCATGGTTCAAAATTGGAAAGGGTGTATGCCTGGGATGTGTCCTATCTCCATCTATATGCAATCTATATGAAGAGTATATTATCCGGGAGGCTGGGCTCTATGAGGAGAAACATGGCATCAAGATTAGAGGAAGACTCATCAACAATCTGCATTATGCAGATGACACAACCTTCCTTGTTGAAGCTGAGGAGGATCTGAAGCACTTGCTGCAGAAGATCAAGGACTGGAGCCTTCAATATGGACTGAAGCTTAATATCAAGAAAACAAAGATTCTCACTACTCGGCCAATTGGCAGTATCATGATAGATACTGAAGAGACTGAGATTTTAACAGCTTTAGTTTGCCTGGCTCCACAATCAATATGGCACCAGCAAATTAAAAGACATATTGCACTGGGAAAGTACTGAACAGCATTGTTGTCAGTCTGGTATCATAAGGTGTTTATGATACAGGCCATGGTCTTTGCAATCACTTGCTATGAATCAGAAAGCAGGCCAATGACTAGGGTTGATAGAAGGAGAATTGATACCTTTGAGCTGTGGCGCTGGAGAAGAGTACTGAATATACCATGGATTGAGAAGAGAACAAACAGGTTCGTCCTGGAGAGGGTGAAACCAGTCTGCTCTTTGGAGGCAAGGATCCCATATATATTAGCCTGGCTTAATCAAGAGATATCAGAAAAAAATAATACAAAGACAACATCACCACAATGTCTCAGAGGCAACAGATAATTTCAACACCTTACCACCTATACATACAGATACAAAGCAGGACAAGATGGCACCAAAAAAAGTGACCAAAACACATAATCAGAAAATTTTTCAAAGGGAGAAATGCTATTGGAACAACACAATAAGGAACTCAAAAGAATGACAGTTAAGTGACTTTACTGACTGAAAAGAAGTTCAAAGAAATAACGGGGGAAATAACCGAGGAAAATAAAGACTACTAAGCTTTAGAAGACTTAAAAATCAGCAAAAGATTAAATAAATGGAAAGTGAGAAGCTATAAAAAAACTGCTATTTAAAATTTTAAATATTAGGATTAAAACTTCAGATGGCACCGAAAAGACAAAAAAGTGAAACTGAAACAACAGAACACAAAATTAATGAGGTAAGAGGCAAATCCCAATTTATCTGTTAAAGGTATAATCAGAAAAAAGGGAAGAAAGTATAGGAATTATAGGGGTCTCATCAAGAAAAATAACAATGTACTGTGATTATAATTCCAGAACAAAGAGAGAACCAAGAAACACACAAAAAAAATTGTTGAAAGGCTGCTGAAAGAATGTTGGCAAAATATTATAATCTATATAAAAAAATCCACATTAAAGAAGCTGATCAAACTCCAAAAAGGATAGATTCCAAAGGAAAAACACCAAGACATATCAATCAAGTTTTCAAAAAAAAAATAAAAATCAAAGACAAAGGATATTAAAGCAACTCAGGAAGAACAAAAAGCTGCAAAAGAGAACCAGTAAACCCACGCTCTGATTTCTCAGTGGAAACCACGCAGGCAAGAAGGAAAATAACATGACATGTTGTTGTTGTTGTTATGTACCGTCGAGTCGCCTGCGACTCATAGTGACCCTATGTACAACAGCCCTAAACTCCACTCTGTCCTGTGCCAATCG
>NW_006399808.1:10886012-10903835 GCF_000299155.1 Elephantulus edwardii | reverse complement strand
CACCAATGCCTAGTATGTCAATATTTATGCGTTCCTTAACAATATCTAATTTTCTTAACAATATCTAATTTTCTTACATTCATGGTTCTCACATTCCATGTCCCAATCACCAGTGTCTGCTTACAACTTACGCAGACCCACCCTATTTTCTCAGGTAATCGGAGACGCCAAAAGCCCGCGACAAAAGGTAAGATGACAAAGATAAAATTTGTTGTTGTTGTGTAGTTATGTGCCATCCAGTCGCCTGCGACTCATAGTGACCCTGTGTACAACAGCCCTAAATCCTGCTCAATCCTGTGCCAAACTTATTGTCTCTGACACAACTACCCCCATTACCCCAGTCACTGAATCAATACATTTCACAGAGAGTCTTCCTCTCGTGCATTGTTCCACCACCCTCCCAAGCATGACATCGCTCTGCAAGGACTGGCTCCCTCCTTACAACATGTATAAAATATGTCAGACAAAGCTTCAAAATTCTTGCCTCCAAGGAGCAGCCTGGTTTTACCCTCACTAGGACTAACCATGGTATATTCAAAACTCTTCTCCAGCACCACAGCACAAAGACATCAATTCTCCTTCTATCATCCTTAGTCATTGTCCAGCTTTCTGATGCATAGCAAATAACTGCAAAGCCTATGGCCTGGATCAGGTGCACCTTAGTCTCCAGACTGACACTGTTGCTCTTCAGTACTTCGGAAAGGTCTCTGACAGTCGACTTTCCCCAATACAATTCATCTTTTAATTCCTGGCTGCTGGTACCAAGAGTGTTGATCATGATAAAATTAAGAAAGAAAAAAAACTGTTAACCAAGAACTAAACTCAGAAAATTAGCCCTTAAACATAACACTTAAATATTTCCAGATAAATAGAAATTAAGGGAATGTATGAATAAACTTACAAAAAGTATTTAAAAGCATTCTTTGGACAGAGGACTAACAAGGGCAGAAAATACCACAAAATAAGCACATATGACAACATCATTCAGAAAGAGAGTTGGACAAAGATGAATAAAGAGAAATAAAATTACAAAACTAAACATAGGGAACCAGTTGTTATTAGTTAATAAATAAAACTATGAAACAAAAAGAGAATATAAGTAGTGTAGCTATAGAACATTGGATATCTATTTACAAAAAAATTAAAACAATATCCATGTATACAAAATTAACATGGGTCAAAGACCGAGGAATAAAACCTTAAACTATAAAGATAATTTTTTTAAAACATTGGGGCAAATTTAGAAAATTTAATCTAGTACATAAATAGACTATAAAATATAACCAAAAATGCACAATCCACAGAATATTAACTAGACAGTTGAGATCTTCTAAAAATATATATATACTTATGTGCTTCAAATGACTTCTTCAAAAGGGTAAAAGCAATCAACAGGGTGGGGGGAAGTCTGGCAATGACATATACAACAAGAAACTAATCTTTAAAATTTATAGAAAATTCCAAAACCTCACCATGAAAAAAAGAAAGAAACAATCTAATTACAAAATAGGCAGAGGACATGAAAGGTAATTTACCTATGAAGACATTCAGATGGTCACAGACACATAAAACGCTGAAGATTAACTTTCACTGCCATTGAGTTGGAATAACTCCTACTTAACCCACCAATGGGTTTTCTGAGGCTGTAAGCTGTGTGGAAGGAGGTTGCCCAACATTTCCCCTCACAGTCACTGGTGGATTCAAACTGCCAGACAAATGCCACCTTTGGTATAGCAGTCGAACTCCCTATGAAGTACACCAAATCAACAAAATGAGCTAAGCCATCACCTCACTCCAACAACAACAGCAAAAGTTCAGTAAGACAGAGCTCCCTACCCAATAACAGTATAAAAGTTACTCCCCACAAGATATTTACTAAATCCAAAGAGGAGAGGGAGGAAAAGAGCTTTATATTTGTAAAAAAAAGTCTGGCAGAAACCAAGAGAAATTAGATGGTCTAACAAAGTTATCAAATACTGCCAACACGAAAATGTCTTGACTTTTGTATTGGCTGATGTCAACATATGCATGTGAAAACTGACAAGTAAGAGTGAAGAAGACTTGTTTATCTTTGAATTACAGTGATGGCAAAAAAAGCGTTTAAATATACTATGGATTGTCAGAAGGATGAATAAATCTGTCTTGGCAGAAATACAACCAGAACTGAATGCTCCATAGAAGCAATGATGGGGAGAATTCATCTCATATACCTGGGACACGTTATTAGGGGGCCCAGTCCCTGGTATTTTTACAGGGATGCTATGAGATGTAACTGACTAGATGACTGCTAACAACAAGAAGTCTCTGAAGAAAGACATCAGGTGCAGCAGATCAGAGAGTCAGTAAAAGCAAGGAGGATGTTTAATGAGATGAACTGCCACAGTGACCGCTACACTTGGCCCAAGCATTCTGCTTTAAGTAAGCATCAATATCTAATAAGATGCAATGCACTGAGAATGGCACAAAATCACTTTTTTGTTGTCAAAATGCACAACCTCAACGCAAACAATCTAAACATTAGACAAACCCAAATTGGGTAACGCTCTTAAAAAAAAAAAAGGAAAATGGGGGAAAACACCTAACATTGAGTCAACTCAGCACTGACCCTCCGCTGGGTTTCTACAGTTTTACATTTCACAGGAGATGGTCCAGCAGAGCCTCTGGTGGAGTGCAATCACGAGAGAAGTAGGGACTTTGAGTTAGTAGTACAACTCGCTACTGGCTACACCATCACCATATCCTTAGCTATCAGAAAAATTAAAACAACAATGGAAAACTATCATACACATATTATATGAGAGAGAGAGAGAGAGAGAGAATGAATTAAGCAACCATTTTAAATTATAACAATAAAATTCACAATTCCTGGAACATCAATCTCACTCATGTGGATCTCACTCTAGAAATGAAAGCATGCTCACACACAAAAAAAATCTGTGCATGTCTATTTATAGTTTTAGTATTAATTACCAGCCAAAACCAGAAATAACCTGACCTTGAACAGTTGAAAAGATAAACAAATGGCAGTATATCCACACAATGGAATTACATTTAGGAAATAAGAGATAAAAGAAACTACCGATATGTGCAAAAGATCCTCAAAAGTAGTGTGAATAATATCAATCTCAAAAGGTTCCATAATTTCCTATGACATTGTGGAAATGCTAAAACTATACAGACAGACATTAGATTAGAAAGTACCAGGGGTTACAGGTGGGTGGTTTGACTCAAAGTGGCTTAGCCTGTCTAGAACAAAGAAAAATGAAGAGGAAACAAAGACTATTAGTCCAAAGGGGAGTTCTACTGGCTTAGTGGGAAGGAATTGTGATGCCAAACCAATGGCACAAGGTTCAAAGCTACCAGCTGCTCTGCAGAAAAGATGAGCAACCTCCTCCTGTGCAGTTTACTGCCTCTGAAAATCCTGGAGGGCCAGCTTTGAATTGGTTCCAACTCAATGGTACCTAACATCATTAGTCTAAAGGATCTATATTAACTTCAGTCTCTATGACCCTGAGATCAGAAGAATGAGGCCTGTCAACCACTGCTGATTGTTCTGGAAGGAAATACAAAATAAAGTTACTGACAGGGTAGGAGGAAAATGTTGAACAAGACTCAAAATGGTGTAAAGAAGAAGCTATCTGGACTGATTACAGACGATCAGAACCACTGAAACATAGGGACTTTCACTCTTTAAGTCCAGAACTGAAATCACTAGCCTCTAACCCCCCTTTGGAGCTCAAATTATCAGCCAAACGGCCTATAAGGTGATCAATAGCACCAGAAAGGTGCATACTTCTTATATCAACCTTCTAATGGTGTAACATATGCCCAAGGTTAAATCTCAGAAAGCAAGCCACCCAAGTTCCCTCAGAAAGCAGGAATGTATGGGGGAAAGGCAAACGGAACAGGAAATAGGGAGGAAATGGGAAAAGTATTGTAATTGAGTGTCATGAAGCATAATGTACACAAATTGTTGAATGGAAAATAAATTGCTCTGTAACCTTACACCAAGGCACAAAAAAATAAAAACATTTAATAAAATTTTTAAATTAAGCTATTAAAAACAATTCAAAATATTCAAAAGACCAAAATTGAAGAGACTCACACTGCTAAAGTAAAAGAGATGAATAGAAGATGTCAAAGAGCAGCCTCAAGAAGCTAAATTATTACAAAATATGCAAAGTCTGGAGTTATAAAATAAAAAAGGAAATGCTCAGCATTTCTCAAGGTGAAAGACATAAAGAACAAATTCAAGCCTTGAACTGCAATACAAAAGGATGCAAAGGGAAAAATCTTGAACGATCCAGGAACACCAAAAGATGGAACAAAAACACAGAGTCACTGTACCAAAAAGAATTGGCTGACAAAGAACCATTTGAGGAAGTAACATATGATCGAAAACCAATGGTAATTAAGAAAGAAGTTCAAGCTGCACTGAAGGCATTAGCAAAAAAATAAGGTCCCAAGAACTGATGGGATAAGAATTGACATGTTTCTACAAAAAGATGCAGTCCTGGATATGCCTATCAGTCTGTGCCAGGAAATTTGGAAGATAGTTACCTGGCTAACTGACTGGAAGATATCTGAATTTATTTCCATTCCCGAGAGAGATGATCCAACATAATGTGGAAATATTAAAAAAAAAAAATTTTAAATCATTACTATAACATGCATGTCCAAAACCATCTACAATCCTACACTGACAGAGAACTGCCAGAAGTTCAAGTTGGATTTAAAAGAGACTTTGGTACCAGGGTTATCACTGCTGATTTCAGATGAATCTTGGCTGAAAGCAGAGACTCCGAGAAAAATGTCTCTTTGTATTTTATTGACTATGCAAAAATCATTTGACCATGTGGATAACAACAAATTATGGCTAACATTGAGACAAATGGGAATTCCAGAACACCTAATTGTGTTCATGTGAAACCTATACCAAGACCAAGAGGCTACTGTGCAAATGTAGCAAGGGAACACTGCATCATTTAAAATCAAGAAAGGTGTGTCAGAACTGTTTCATCTCTCCATGCCTGTTTAATCTGTATGTTGAGAGAATCATTCAAGAAGCTAAACTTTATGAAGAGGACTGTAGTATCAAGACTGAAGAAGACTCGGGGCACCAAGATGTCATTCCCAAAGTACAAGCCATCGCGCTTGGCTACCCTACCTGCTACCCTTGACCCTACCTGCTACCCTTGACCCAGCTGAATACGACATATCTCCGGAGACCTGGTGGGCTCAAAACGAGCGGCTGGCCATTCGATCCCGGCTTAAATGGGAGTATCTGCTTCAGCTCAATGACCCCAAATACCAGCAGATCATTGAAGATCCTGCCTTGACTTGCTGGACCTATGCAAGATCAGCAAATGTGTATCCTAATTTCAGGCCCACTCCCAAGCTCTACCTCTTAGGAGCTGTGTTTGGCGTCGGGCCCCTCTTCTTCTGGTATTATGTTTTCAAAACCGAGAGAGATAGGAAAGAAAAACTTATCCAGGAAGGAAAATGGGAACGACTATTTAACATGTCATATTAAGTTTGACAGAGATGACTATGTATTATTGCTTAAATAAACCTTCTATTAATCATTAAAAATAAAGATTGGAGAAGACTCATCAACAACTTGTGTTATGCTGATGACACAATCTTGCTTGCTGAAAGTGAAGAGGACTTGAAACACTTAACACCAAGGAAATTAAAATATTCACCACTAGGCCAATAGTTAATATCACAACAGATGGATAGAAGATTGAAGTTGTCAACAGTTTCATCTTGTTTAGATTCACAATCAACACCCTTGGTACCAGCCATCAAGAAAATCAGAAGACATGCTACATTGAGAAAATGTGCTATTAAGGTCCTCTCCAAAGTTCTAAAGAGCAATGATGTCAGTTTAAACACTAAGGGGTACATGATCCAAGTCACTGTCTTTCAATTACTTGCTATATATCTGAAAGTTGGACAATGAATATGATTGACAGAAGAATTGATGTTTTTGAGCTGTGATGTTGGAGAAGAGCACTGAATGTCCCACTGACTGCCGAAAGAAAGCACAAGCAGGGTGCTCCTTAGTGGCAAGGATTACAAAGCTTCTTCATCTCACGCACTTTGGACATATTGTTAGAAGAAGCCAGTCCTTGGAAAAGGGCATCATGCTTGGAAAGTATAGAGAGTCAGCATAAGAAAGGAAGACTCTCAACAAAATGGATTAACACAGTGACTGTATCGATGGGTTCAAGCATATCAGAGATTATTAAAATGGCCCTGAAGAGGGCAAAATACAAATCTGTTGGTCATAGGGTCACTATAACTCATAGTCAACTCAATGACACCTCCTTCAATGGCACCTAACAAGAATAATATAGTCATGAGCTCTGGTAGAATAGTCTATGGTGAGTTTCACTGCTAACCCAAGGGCTATGTCTTTCTAGCGGTTCATATCCATCAGCAGCTCCTAGGGAGAAAGATGAGCAATCTTGGAAATCCAGTGAAAGGTCAGCTATGAGTCCATTCCAACACTATTGTAATGAGAGTCTGAGAAAATCTAGTCATTATAGAGAACCTAAATGTTTTATAAATCTACAACTATAGTTTCATTT
This sequence comes from Elephantulus edwardii, assembly GCF_000299155.1. NCBI lineage: Eukaryota > Metazoa > Chordata > Mammalia > Macroscelidea > Macroscelididae > Elephantulus > Elephantulus edwardii. The sequence goes on along the minus strand of NW_006399808.1, from coordinate 10,897,239 downwards.
TTCATTAATTAATGAATTTATTCTTAAATAAGTCTGTTTACGAGATAAGGTGCTAGGTTTATAATGCTTTGATTTCATGGCAACTGAAATAAACAAATACACATACACATACACTGTAAAAGTATTGACTAAATAAAAAGGCTAAGACTGACGTTGAGTTAATTTCCATTCATGGAAATTCTCCAATGGATTACTGAGACTGTAAATCTTTTCCAGAGAATGTCTACCTTTTTATGAGGAGCAGTGGTAAATTTGAGACATAAGGAAAATATAAAATATTTGTCAACATTAATGTATTATATATACCACAGAACAATATATTTTATGGGCTTCCCTATTTAATCAAAAGCTCCAAATCCTATTGATTTATAGAAACGATGTGTGAAGGCAGAAATGAAAGAATCAATACGTAATAAGAGTGCCACCTTGTATTTTCAGAATTCTATACTTGCTAAGTTCAGTTATGAACACTGCTTCATTTGCACTATATTCAATTTCCAGACAGAGAAAACGAGGTCCCTGTATTAAGCAATAATGTCAAAACTCAATTGTGAGTCCAGGACAAGTTATTCACAGTCCCTCATTTCACAACAAAAACCTGATTAGTAATACAGGTAACTCCATGAGAATAATATATTTCTTTCCACCACAGGAAATCTCATCCTGCTATATAAATGACTATTTCAGTGGAATTTCCTTTAAAGTGCATAGCAACAGATATCTTTATAGATACTGTTTATAACAATTTGTTTATGCTTATGATCTCTCTACAAACAAATGTGCTAGGACGACAGATGTATCAGGCATTTCAGGTTCTTTTCCTGTCTTTTTTTTTTTTAACCTTCACACCAACTTCCATTTCCCAGGTGGCATCCCTGAGTGGTGCAAATCATTAATGAGCTTAGCGGCCAACCTAAAGACTCAAGGCTTGAGCACACTTAAGACATCTCAAAAAAAGTCTGGCAATCTACTTTCCATAAAATTAGCTGCTGAGAACCTCTCTGGAGCACAGTCCCACCACAACAGACATGGAGTGGACATGAGTGGGGTTCACTTGGTGGCAACTGTTTCCTTTTTTCCTCAGGCCTAGTGGCAAGAAGCTGTACTGCATTCCCAAAGGCAAGAGGTTCAAGGCCACCAGCTGCTTTGTGGTGGATGGGCAATATCCTCCTGTCCCTCTGAAAACCCAATGGAGGGTCAGCTATGGGTCATTCCCAACTCAATGGTACACAACAATAAAAACACTTAAGTATTTTTCTCTTGCTTCCTTAAAGAAGTCATCTTAAACTTCAAAATTTAAAGTAAAATTGTTGTTCATTGCTGTCCAGTCGAGCATGATTCATAGCAACTCTGTGAACAAAAGGCCTTTCTATAACTATCATCATTTCTCTAATTTCATAGTTTCCACAGGCATGCAGTTCAGGAAGTGGATGCCACTGTGGCTTCCAAACCTGTTTTAAATTGGGAGTTCCACCAAACATATCAGAAATGAAAGGCTTCTTGTTTTGTTTTATGAAACTGAGGCCTAGAAAGCTAAATGTGCTATTAAAGGTAACAAATAATTAATTAGTTCAAGATACTAGACTTCACTAATGTCACTTCTTGCTTGTCATCAACTTTGGAGTCAAATCTGTGTTAGATGTTTCACTTGGCAACCTTCTGCATCCATAAATCAAGGGTATCAGCACTTATCTCAAATGACTATGATGACAATTAAATGTGAAAGTTCTTCTAAAAAAAGCTGAGAACAATGCCTAAGGTATAATAAATTATTAATAAATGCATGGAAGCTAATGTAAGACGATATTGCTGGTGAATTTAAATAATATTTTAGATTATTTTTTTTCTTTGATTGGGAAAAACATATTGGGGGTACAAGGAGGTGAGGGCTGGGGGCAGAAGGGTGAGGATGGGCCAGGATGCAGTTTCAGAGTTGCAGTTTAGTCAGTGGGGGGAGCAGGTGAAGGAAATGATGAGGGTCCAGTGGGGACTAGATACTACAGAGGAATGACAAGCATTTTCCAATGGTAATTTAAACCAACTACTTATTGATTTGGGAATTAGATGCCGACTCTCTGGCTTCTTCATGCTGAACAGGGGCGTAGATGTAAAGGGGGAAAGGGAGGACGCTTTATCTCCTTACTGGTGGTCTTGGGTTAAAGCTGCTTGCCTTTTTACTCTGTTAGAAGATATTTTCCTGTCATTTGCTCCCCTCTGGACTGCAAAGTGTTTTCCCAGGTGGGTCCACTGGGGGTGGCTGGATGAACCCAGAGGCTCCATTCTCCTTTGCTTCCTTAGCTGTCAGCTGTATTTCCTTTTTGTCACTGGCACTGGGTTCAGGGTCAATTCTGGAGTAAAACTCAGTGTTAAGGTTACCTATAGGAAAGGGAGCAAACCTAGAGAACAAACTTGTGAGTTACAAATAGAAGGGCTTTGAGGGTGTTGCTTTCAGGTTTACTGGGGGGAGGGTGGCAGAAGGTGGCCTAGGTAACATTCTCTGGATACCCTAGGCATTCTTTTTTTTTTTTTTTCCCTTCCCCACCCAGGGTTCAGATGGCACAATCTGGGGACTGAGGAGCTCACCCTGAGGGCCGCGACGGCTCGCCCCGAGCCGGGGGCCGGGGGCAACCCGCCCCGGGCAGAGGGCCACGACGGCTCGCCCCGAGCCGGGGGCCGAGGGCAGCCCGCCCCGGGCAGAGGGCCGTGATGGCTCGCCCCGAGCCGGGGGCCGGGGGCAGCCCACCCCGGGCAGAGGGCCAAGGGCAGCCTGTCCCAAGCAGAGGGCCGCGACGGCTCGCCCCGAGCCGGGGGCCGGGGGCAGCCCACCCCGGGCAGAGGGCCACGACGGCTCGCCCCGAGCCGGGGGCAGCCCGTCCCGGCCAGAGGACTGTGACGGCTCGCCCCGAGCCGGGGGCCGAGGGCAGCCCATCCCGAGCAGGGCAACACCCCCCAGGAGCTGGCTGGTATACTCCCCCTCCAATTGCCCCTACCCCAGTCTGGTCCCCTCGCCTGACTGAGGACTCTGTGGTCAGGGATATTGTCTTCAATTCCAGCACTCCCACTTTTACCCCCCCCATAAGTGTTCATACTATATTTTGAAGTAGGTGTCACTGCCCTCCCCCTTTAAATATGATAAAAGGAACCCGAGAATTGTGAACAGACTCCCCACAGGTCTAACCATCTTTTGGCAGAAGCATTCAACAGAACAAAATATGTGGTGCAGTTAGGATGTGGGTCCTCTCGTGCATGCTGCCAGTGTTAAGGTCATCAGACTCACAAGTGACTTTCAGCAATCCATTCTATAGGTACTCGTCTTCTTTGGCCTGTCCAAGGAAACCCAAACCTGCAGATGGCGGGCATGCATCCCATCCCCCACCTCCTACACAGGCGGCCAGCGGGGCGCGCGCCCCCACCAGCCTGAGCAGCTGCTGGGGGTACTACACCCCACCCTGCCGCACGGGTGCTCGGCGTGCATGCGGCCCCTCTTGTGCGGGCGGCCGGCGGTCACCCGCTTTCCCCACAGCCGCCATCCTGGCTCCAAGAATTTTCTCCAGAACAAGTCCACCTTGTGACAGTGTGGTGGCTTCGCTGTACCAGTCTTGAGGAGGGTCAGTGCCCAGCATCCATCCTGGGTGAGGGAATCCATTGGCTCCGGCTGTGGAAGCCTCGTGGAGTTGCAGCAGCTGTGTGCGGCGTGGCGAGGGCTCTGTAGGAGGGGGTTGGGAGCCATGAGACTCACCCATTCCTCCTTGGGAATCCTTGAATTCCTGTTGCTGAGCCTCGATCTTCACTGAGGGCCAGTCATCAACTGTTTAAGTGTTCAATTATCAATAAGCTGAAGTCTGTAGAGGGCCATAATGGCCCTACTTTAAGTGGTTCGCTGCTCCCGCAGCTCACATTGTCTCTGCCTCCGCCGCCATCTTGGATCTCCCTATTTTAGATTATTTTTAAAATATTAAGTATCTTGTTGTTGTAAGTATCTTGTTGTTGTTATGTGCCATCGAGTCATTTGTGACTCATAGCGACCCTATGTACAAGAGCTCTAAGTGCCATTCTATCCTGTGCCAACCTAATCATCTCAAAGGCACTTATTCCCACCACTCCACTCACAGAATTGATCCATCTCATCAAAGGTCTTCCTTTCTTCAGCGCCCCTCCACTCTGCCAAACATGATGTTCCTCTCCAAGGACCAGTCACTCATTGCAACATGCCCAAAATATGTCAGACGGAGCTTCAGAACCCTTGACTCCAAGGAGTTTTCTGGCTTCACCTTCTCCAGGACAAACCTTTTTGTTCTCCTAGCAGTCATGGTATATTCAACACTCTTCTCCAGCACCACAGATGAAAGGCATCAATTCTCCTTCTATCACCCCTATTCACTGTCCAACTCTCTGATGCACAGCACATAATTGGGAAGACATAGCCCGATCAGGCACACCTTAGTCTCCAGCCTGGTGTCGTTGCTCTTCAGTACTCTTGAGAGGTCTCTCACAGATGACTTTCCCAATGCAATTTGTCTCTTCATTTCCTGGCTGCTGTTACCAAGAGTGTTGACTGGAGCCAAGTAAACTAAAACTGTTAACTATCTCAATCTCTTCACCATCCGTACTGATGCTGCCAATTGGCCCAGGGGTGAGAATCTTTGTTTTCTTGATGTTGAGCTTCAATCCATTTAGGAGGCTGCAGTCCTTGACCTTCTGTAGCAAGCGCTCAGGTCCTCCTCAGTTTCAGCAAGGAGGGTTGTGTCATCTGCATAACGCATGTTATTGATGACTCTTCCACCAATCCTGATGCCACATTCCTCCTTATACAGCCCAGCGTCTCAGATGATCGCTTGTGCATACAGACTGAAAAGGTATGGAGATAGAATACATCCCTGATGGACCAGTATAGGTCAATATTTATTCCCTTTAATGCGTACAATTAAAATGCATAGCAAGGCTGATATACTGCTTCATCTCATAAATTTATTATCTATCTTTGCTATTCTAATTATGGAAGTAGATATGTTTATGTTTCTTTTTTCCCTCAACTAAATCTGTTTCAGGAAAATTTAGTGGCCTAGTCAATAAGGCATTGTTCTATCAACCCAAAGGCCGGCAGTTTGAATCTACCAGCTGTTCTGCAGGAGAAAGATGGCCAATCTCTCTCCCTTGAGATTTACAGCCTTGGAAAACCAGCTGGAGGGTCAGTATGAGTCAATTCCAACTTGATAGCAATGAGTAAGAAATACTATTCAAATACATGGATTAAATGCCCCCTTTTCTAAGAAATCTTGTGTTTTGGCTAAAAACCCCCCCAAAACAAAACAAAACAAACTATCCAGATCAAAAACATTATAACAAAGAAAAAAGTAATTGATTCATCATTTATTTGAGATTTAGAATGGCAAGAAAAAACTACCAATGGTTGTGTAACTAGAAAAACTTTATTAAGGGAGCTATTTGCAAAGATGTGAGCAGTTAATAGAAACAAGAGTAATGAAGTACCTGGACATAATAGTGAGAAACCTCTAGGCCTTAAGTGACAAGGAAATGTAGTAATTACCAGAACTCACAATCAATAGGTTTGGTAGAAGACTGCTTGACAGAAGGTGTGTGGCTTTTAGTCAACAAATCAAAAGTACTGTTGCACTGGGAAAATCTTTTGTCAAGAACCTCTCTCCAAAGTGCAAAGAAGCAACTAAGCCAGTTCAAAGACTTAAGTGCACCTGATCCAAGTCACAGTCTTTTCAATTATTTGCTATGCATCTAAAAATTGGGCAATGAATAAGGATGATAGAAGATGAATTGATGCCTCTGAGTTGAGCTGTTTAAGAGGAGCACTGAATATTTCATGGATTGCCAAAAGAACAAATAAATAAGCCTTGGAGAAAAGAACTACCGAGTGTTCCCTAGAGGCAGAGAGGGTGAAATTTCCTCTCTTTGGGCATGCTGCTAGGAGGGGCCAGTCCTCAGAAAAAGATATCATGCTAGGGAAGATGGATAGTCAGTGAACAAGAGGAAGACTCTTTAACAAAATGGATTGACACAGTAACAGTATCAATGGGTTCAAGTAACTCAGAGATGAGGATGGGTAGGGTAGGGTTCAGACCCCCTATTAACATGGTCACTACGAATTGTAGTCAACTCAACTGCACACGTAACACCACCACTACCAAAACTCACCAAGAATTATGATTGGAACTTCTGATATGCTCAACTCATACCTCCACTAATAATTATGTAGTCTGAACAGAGTTTTCTACTTTGTTGATATGCATATTAACATAGAAAATAAAAATCAAGACAAACTGAGTAAAGAATAATTTTGATAGTTCCTCAAACATCTATGTATTTTAAACTATGGAATCTTAATATCTTGAAATTGAGAAAACAAAAGTCCTTTAGGTGCCATTTTTGCTATTTTACTGATTTTATTAATAACTATATTTCTTGAGAACCTAGTACATACTAGCCATTTGGCATGCATTAATGAGTTCATTTAACCCTCATAACAAAAATATTTAGGTATCATTTCCATTACAGAAATGAGAGAAACTCAAGATCAAAGAGATTAAGTGACTTGCTCAAAGTCAAGTACAGGATTAGAATACTGAGTTGTTTAAAGCTCATGCTGCTAAAGTTAGCAATTCAAGTTCAAATGTCTACTGAACTGAGCAGCTGACATTTCTTTTAACTGAAACCAAGGTCACAGAGCAAACAATATGTTGTTTCAATTACGTTTCTCTTAAAAGAAAACTATCAGAAACCAGATGTTAATGTTATCGTTTCAAAGTTAACACCTAGTAATAGCAGTGACAATTACAGTGATTTTTCATACAATTAACAAGCTTTTAAACATAGAATCGTTACAAGAGTAAGCATTTAATCATATAATAAACACTGGAAGCTACATACATTAAACAGTTAAGATATTTTTATTTACTGTCTATAAACTGCTATTTGTGAAGCTCACTCATAGTTATAAAAACACTCTTCAATATTATTAAATACTTAATAAGCTGGTTAATAAGTTATAAAACCTGAACATTGCTCCAGAGCAAAGATACTTTACATGTAATCAAAATACAAATATATGCATTATAAGGGTTAAAATTTCAAGTTCCAGAAATTGAAAAAGTTCTCTTAAATAAATGTAATTTTACTTTCCTTTACATGATGCTTTTTTTTTAAAAATCTAGCAACTATTTTCCCTTTTCCAGGAAACACTACTTTCTTTTTTCTTTTGAACTATCTGCTTTCCACTATTAATCCATGTGATTTGAAATCAGTTTCCCCAACTCCACCTCGGTTAGGAACACGGTCCAACATTACAAAAACCAAGCATACCATCACCCTGGCAAAGATGGGCAAAGTCTCAAGTCAGGCCAGTAAGACTCTAGTCATGTAAATAATGCACCCACACAAATAATACAAATATAGCTGCACTTAGGATATGAAATGTGAAAGGTAGGTACATAGTTTGTAAAAGGTGTGAAACATGCACATTGTACATTATCTACATACAACAGTTTGCTAGAATAGTAAACTTCTAGAATTTCTAAAATTGCAAGATGTTTCCCTAGGTGGCTTAAATGGTTAAGAATCCACCTAGTGGAAAGCAGTATGGCGCTTTCTCAAAAAGTTGCAAATAGAGATACCATTTGACCCAGCAAATTCCACTACTGGGAATATACCCTGAAGAGACCATAGCTGACATCCAAGCAGATATATGCACACCCATGTTTATTGCAGCTTTGTTCACAATAGCAAGGAGTTGGAAACAACCTAAGTGCCCATCAACAAACGAATGGCTAGAGAAGCTGTGGTATATTCGCACAATGGAATACTATGCTGCATTAAAAAACAAGGAACTCATGCAATATTATTCAAAATGGTTGACTCTGGAGAACATTATGCTGAGTGAAATATCCCAGTCACAAAAGGACAAATATTACATGATGCCACTGTTGTAGAATGGGACTGTCCTTGGGGTTGGGGAGAGACTGAGTAAGATGGGTTCAATAATGTATACTGCACTGAAACAGAGGAGGGAGAGAACCGTTTAAGAGAGAGATATAACTGGGTATTTCTGTCATCACAGGAGACTAGAGCGAGGGCTACATGGTGGAGGGGACCTGGGGGAGGGTTTGTAAAACAATGAAAGAATCTTTTCTTTTACTTTTCCATAATTTTTGGACTCATGTATTTATAACTTGTTAGTCAAATTTGTGTCTTCTAGGTTGCAACACCCCCATGATACATCTTCAAGGATATGAACATGTACGGCCAAGCACAATCAATAAGAGTGCATCTAAATTCCAAAATCAATCTCCATAATAGTCTATGTGTTTCCTACTGCCAAAGGGGCCCTTCAGAGTAGTGAGAGAAGATCTTCACCCTGAAACCCACAGCGTCCCTTTTCAGCAGGAAGTAGCTAAGAGAATACGCCATCCCCTTTTCCTTATGACTCAGGGTGAAGTCTCTCTCAGGGAGGAGTGATAGGGAATGGCAAAGGACACACTGACAAAGAAGATTAATCAGAACTGGCTTTGACAAGCACTGTGGCATTTGGACAAGAACAAACTGGGAGGAGGGTAGAGAGAATAGTGCAACAATGAATGAGTGGAAGCCCAAAATCTCTGTAAATGTTTATGAAAATTAATAAAATATAATTATAGAAAAAAAAAAAAGAATCCACCTAGAGGTATCTCAAAGGGCAGGCTTATGACCTTCTTGAGGGGCACAGCAGTGTAAACCCTGTGGAGCACAGTTTTACTCTGCTCACATCCTTACTGTTGTTATGCACCATTGAGTCAGAAGCGACCCATAGCTGACCTTCCAGTGGGTTTTCAGAGGCAGTGTATCCCATGGTAGGAGACTGCTCATCTTTCATCTGTGGAACAGCTGGTGGATGTGAACCGCATGCCTTTGGGCTGGCAGCACAACTCCTTACCACTAAGCCACCAGAGCTCCCTCTCCTCAGACTATTGTTATTAGGTGTCCTCGAGTGGAGTACAACTCGACCCCATGAACAACAGACTTGAATCCTATCCTATCCTTTGCCATCCTCATCATCTTGATACCCTTTAAACCACTGCTGCAGTCATCATGTCAATCTACTTTCTCAGGGGTCTTCCTCTCTCTCATTGACCTTTTCAAGCAAGATAGCCCTTTCCAAGAAATGGCCTCTCCTGGCAACAAGCCCAAAATATGTGAGACAAAGCCTTGCCATCCTAGTCTCTAAGGAGCACTCTGGACGCACTTATTAGAAGATTTATCTGTTTGGCTTTTCTGGCAATCCGTGGGACATTCAGTGCTCTTCTCCAACACCATAACTCAAGCACATCAATTCTTCTTCTGTCACCTTTATTCACTGTCCAGTTCTCAGCAGCACAGTAAATGATTGAAAAGATCATGGACTGAATCAGATGCACCTTCGTTGTCAAAATGACATCATTGCTCTTCAGGATTTTTGAAAAGTCTCTGACAGCAGACTTGCCCAAAGCAATACATATCCTTATCTCCTGACTTCTGGAACCAACGATGTTGAATGTGGATCCAAGATGGAATCATTGACAGTTTTAATCTTTTCCCCATTTATCATGGTATAAATGGGCTCCTGGTCCAGTGTTAAGAGTCTTTGTTTTTTTGATGTTGAGATGTAATTCAGTTTTTTATCTTCTACAGCAAGTGTATCAGGCTCTCCTGAGTTTTAGCAATCAAGGTTGTGTCATTTACACAATTCAGGTTGCTGATGAGTCTCCCTCTGATCCTTAAGCCACATGCTTCTTCACAGAGATCAGCTTCACACACAGATTGAACAGGTATGGAAAAAGGATACAACCCTTACACACACTCTTAAAAATTTTAAATCATGCAGCATTGTTCTTTTGTTCCACTCTGACAACAGCTTCTTTGTCTAACTACAGATTTCATATAAGCACAATTATGTGTCATGGGACTCCCATTCTTCTCAATACTAGCCATAGTTTGTTGTGATCCACAGTCAAATGTCTTTGCACAGTCAATAAAATACAGACAGCAATTCCTGGTGCCTTGGCCTCTTCTAAAGCCAATTTGAACTTCTAGTAGTTCCCTAACAGGTGATGCTCTTTCCCAGAGAGTCTGACTCCAAAGTTTGACGCCAAAATCTTAATCTCTGACCACATATACGAGAAAGGAGCCAGGAGCTACTTAAACACTCAGTTGTTAATCAAAAGGTTGGTGGGTCAAATCCACCCAGAAGTTCCCTGGGAGATCTACTATCTACTTCCATAAAAATTACAGCCAACATAGGTTTAGCAGATGATATTTCAACATTCACATTATTGTTGTTGTTAGGTGCCACTGAGTACGACCCACAGTAACCCTCTCAACAACAGATCTGAATCCTCTCCTATCCTATGCCATCCTCACACTTGCTGACACATCAGAGCCCACTGTAGCAGTCACTGGGTCAATCCACCTGGTTGAAGGTCTTCCTCTCATTCATTGACACTCTGCCTTTCCAAACATCATGTCCCTCTCCATGCCCAAAGTAGGTGAGGTGAAGTCACATCATCTTTGCCTTCAAAGAGCACTCTTGCTCACTTTCTCCAAAACATGTTTGTTCTTTTGGCAGTCCGTGGGATGTTTGGTAATTTTCTCCAACACCAGAGTTTAAAAGCAGGAATTCTTCTGTATTCATGGGCCAGCTCTCAGATGCACAGCAAGAGATCAGAACGACTATGTTTTGAATCAGACACACCTCAGTCCTCAAAGTGACATCACTAATTTGGAGAGGTTCCTAACTGCAGACTTTCTAGTGCAACACACCTCCCAATTTCCTGAATGCTGGTACCAAGGGTGTTCACTGTGAATCTATGTAACATGAAGTTGTTGACAGTTTCTTTTCTCCATCTAGTATGATGTTGCCTACTGGTTCAATGGCAAGAATTTTTATTTTCTTGATGTTAAGATGCAACCCATATTGAAGGCAGTATCCTTTGATCTTTTGCAACAAGTGCTTTAACTCCTAATTTTCAGCTAGCAAGGCTGTGTCTTCTGCATGAAGCAGGTTATTGACTAGTCTTCCTCCAATCTTGATGCCACATTCTTCTTCATAGAGTCCAGCTTCTTGAATAATTTGCTCAGCATACAGAGAGAGTAAGTATGGAGAAAGAATACAACGCTGGCACACTCTCTTAATTTTAAACCATGAAAAGCGTATCGCGATGGGAAAGTCTGCTGTTAGGGACCTCTC
>NW_006399808.1:10883346-10885588 GCF_000299155.1 Elephantulus edwardii | reverse complement strand
CGCTATGAGTCGGAAACGACTCGACGGCACATAAGAACAACAACAACATGTTCCTTTCCTCTGTTACACGACAGCCTTTGGGTCTAGGTATAGGTTTCACATAAGCACAATTAAGTACTCTGTGATTCCCATTCTTCTCAATGTTAGCCATAACTTATGATCCACACAAAGCCTTTTACATAGTCAATGAAGCAGAAAGAGACATCCTTCTAGCATCTTTACTGTCAGCCAGGATCCATCTGATATAAGCAATGATATCCCTGGTGCCATGGCCTCTTTTAACTCCTGCTCAAACTTCTGGCAGTTCCCTATCTATGCTCTAGCCGTTTTTTGAATTATTTTCAGCAGTATTTTGCTTACATGTGATATTAATATTGTTCGATAGTTTCCACATTCTGTTGGATCAACTTTCTTGAGAGTGGGAACAATCTATTTCAATCTGTTGACCAGATAGCTGTCCTCCAAATTTCCTGGCATAGACTGATGAGCGCATCCAGGGCTGCATCTGTTAATTTAAACAAGTCAATTGGTATCTCATTGAGTCCTTATTTTTGCCAATGCTTTCAATGCAGATTCAACTTCCTTCATTACCATTGGCTCATGTTCGTATGGTACTTCCTGAAATTTTCCAGTATCAGGTTTTTTTGGTGCAGTGATTCTATGTATTCCCTCCATCTTCTTTTAATGCTTCCTGGGACATTCAATATCTTGTCCATAACGTCTTTCAATATTACATACTGAGACTTAAATTTGTTTTTCAGTTCTCTCAGGTTGAGATATGTAGAGTGAGTTCTTCTCTTTTTATTCTCCAATTTCTGCTATCTATACATGAGCTGTCCTTTGAAATCTTCTGTTCAGCTCTTTTTATTTTGGCATGTTTTCCCTTTGTTTTGGCTTCTTGATGGTCTAGTACAATTTTTAGTCTCTTCTGACATCCATTTTGGGGTTTTTTCCTCCTCTTTGTAATGATCTTTTTTGCTCTCTTAACAGTTGATATCCTTGGTATGAACCCACAACTCATCTGATTATCAATCACTGGTGCCAATGCATCAAACCTATTATTTAAAAAAATTTTTATTTTATACTGGTTTACTTACAAAGTTCATATAGTTTTTCACACCAGATCTTTTTCCACTTCCTTTCCCCTCTCCTCCCTCCACTCATCAAATTGTGTGACCCTATGAGCCTATGAGTAACCATTGCCCCTTCCCATCCCCTCCACCCCACCCCCTCTGCTCCCTTCCTTCCCTCCTTGGATCCTCACACATGTTCTACAATAATGGTCTTATACAGTATTTATCCTTATGGGACTGAGTTAATTTACATATCATAATGCTCTCCAGTCCCTCTCAAGTTAGGCAGTGGTTTACAAAATTATTGCTCCTATTGCTGCATAGTATTCCATTGTATGAATGTACCATAATCCATTCCATTAGACATCTGGGCTGTTTCCATGTTCTTGCGATGGTGAATAACACTGTTAAGAACATTGGTGTACAAGTTTCCGTTTGTGCCTCAGTTCTCATTGTTTTCAAACCTATTCTTAGGATGATTTTGAATTCAGATGGAACACATTCAAAAACATATTTTTGTTCTCATGGACTTGTTTTAATTTTCTTTGGTCTCAATTTGAAGTTGCACATGAGTAACTGGCAGCCTGAATCACAGTCGGCCCCTAGCCTAGTTCTGATTGCTGATATTGAGGTTCTCCAACGATATTTCCACAGATGTAGTCAATGATTCCTATGCAGCCCATCAGGTGAGATTCATGTGTAAAGTTGTTGTTTATGTTTTTTAATAAAAGTATTTGCAATGAATAAATCACTGAAAATATAAAATTTTATCATTCTATTTCCAGACTCATTTCAATCACCAAACCCCTATTTTCCAGCTACTATTCCAATCCTGCTACTATTCCTTCCTAGTTCTTTTCAACTTTTGCATTCTAGTTACCAACTGTTATTAACACATCTTGATTGCCTGTTCGATCAATTTTAAATGGCAAGATTTGGTAAAAATTTGGCTTGAAGCAGTTTGAAATTTGGAAAGTAGGTCTTTTTTATTCAATTAACAGTCCTTTGTGGGCTGGTAGGTCTTTTGTATTTAATTAACAGCCTCTTGTTTAAAGTAATTAGCATCTGGTGGGTGGACCTTTGTGATTAAAAGTTGGTTAGGACCAAGGGCCACAAGCCCAACTGAAGAGTGACTTGTTATTACAGTTTGCATTCACCTCAGTATATTT
>NW_006399808.1:10882594-10883191 GCF_000299155.1 Elephantulus edwardii | reverse complement strand
CAGCATATGATCTATATTAGTATGTGGTATATATACATACACACATACATACACATACACACACACACACACACACACACACACATTACTTATATAGTACCAACAGGAGGAATTGATTTATAAGACTCTTAATCATAACCAAATACCCCCTGAGGTAGTTCTGGGGCCTTGGCATCACTGACTTGGGGAACATGAAAGTCAACTGGCATAACATAGTTCATAAAGACAATGTTCTATATCCTACTTTGGTGAGTAACTACTGGGCTATTAAAAGCTTTTGACTAGCCAACAGTGCAACTACTGGTCTCTCCTTGACTAAAACACTTAATGTTTAGAACAGTTGTAGTAAAACTAGACTAATGGACCATGCATGCTTCACCTTCTATAATCCAGAGATTACAAGATCTAGATAGTGGCTTGATACTGTCATTAATCACTCTAAGAAGGATCAAAGTGGAAGATTCTGGATAGAGTGACAGAAGAAGTGGAATAGTCACCCAAACAGATATATGCACACCCATGTTTATTGTGGCTTTGTTCACAATAGCAAAGAGCTGGAAACAACCCAAGTGCCCATCAACAAACGAATGGATAGAG
>NW_006399808.1:10880487-10882404 GCF_000299155.1 Elephantulus edwardii | reverse complement strand
TTGCAGTGAAAAACAAGGAACTCATGCAATATTATTCAAAATGGGTGACCCTGGAGGATATTATGCTGAGTGAAATATCTCAGTCACAAAAAGACAAATACTGCATAATGCCACTGCTGTAGAATGGGACTGACATCAGGGTTGGGGTAAGACTGAGAAAAATTGGATACTGCATTGAAACAGATGAGGGAGAGAACAGTTTAAAAGCGATATATAATTGGGTATTATGGTTATGACAAGAGTCTAGAATGAAGGTTGCATAGTAGAGCGTACTGGGGCAGGGGAGGAGGGGCGGATTCTAAACTAACGAAAGAATTTTTCTTTTATCTTTCAAAAAGAGGAGTGAACTGGGGAAAAGGGATGGGCAGGGAGAAAAGTGCAACAATGAATGAATGGAAATCCAAAATCTCTGTAAACATTCATTAAAATTAATTTTCTAAAAGGTGGGGGGAAAGAAATTCAAAAGAAAAAATGTGGAATAAAACTCCAGAACAACAAAAAGGTCAGGCTTATTGTTCTGATAAGACACTGTAGAATCCCAGACTAGACCTTAAACAAAATCTTACATAAAAATCTTAAACAAAAACTACCCCACAGATGAGACAACAACCCAAGGAGAGCTCTCATAGTGTAGCCCATAGCTAGGTGCTCTGCTAACCCAAAGGTTGCACATCTCCAGCATCAGGAATCCATCTATGGCTCTAACAGAGAAAGATGGACAGTCTCCTTCCGTTATGATTTACATCCTTGAAAATCTGACTGAGGGTTGCTTTAAGAATGTTAATTTGCTAGCAGTAAGTTTGAGTTTATAAGGTAACTTATGACACACTCCAGTGGGCTACTAGAAAGAATTGTGCTGCCAACCCTAAGGCATGCTTTTGAGATCTAGCAGTTGCTTAGCAGGAAAAAGATGGGCAATCTCCTCCTGTGCAATTGACCAGCTCTGAAAATCTGCTGGAGGATCAGCTATGGGATGCTTCTGACTCAGGGTACATAACAATGGCACCAGGGAGACAGGCACTTCTTAGAACAACAAACCATACAGGATCAAAAGAGCAGCATTAACCCAAAATAAAACCCTGAGGGAGCAAGAAGATAACACAGAAGCATTAATGAGAATGAGAATTACAGGGGAAAAGTAGAGAAAGTATGATTACATTTTAAGTATTCCAATTAAGGTTATGAAACAAAATTTGTATAAATAATTGAATGGGTTTAAAAAAAAAACAAACCAGTATGCTTTGAAAATTGTAATTCAAATCATATTTTTATTTCTTTTTTTTGGGGGGGGGGATTTCCAGTCATTCATTGCCACACTTTTCTCCCTGCCCACCCCTCCCCACCAGTTCACTCCCCACTCCAAAAAGAAAAAGAAAAATTCCTTCATTAGTATACAATTCCCCCATCCCTTCCTCCCAACCCCCCCCCCAGTACACTTCTCTATGCAACCTTAATTCTGGATTCCTGTGCTAACCATAATAATCATATATCACCTGTAATCTGCTCTTTCCCTCATCTGTTTCAATACAATATACATAATTTATCCAGTTTTTTCTGCCATACCCCAACCCTGATGTCAAACCCATTCTACAACACTGGCACCATGCAGTATTTGTCCCTTTGTGACTGAGATATTTCACTCAGCATAATGTCCTCCAGGGTCACCCATTGTGAATAATATTGCATGAGTTCCTTGTTTTTCAATGCAACATAGTATTTCATTGTGTGCATCCATTCGTTTGTGTGATGGGCACTTGGGTTGTTTTCAACCCTTCGCTATTGTAAACAAAGCTGCAATAAACATGGGTGTGCTTATATCTGTTTGGATGGCAGACATGGTTTCTCTGGGGTATATTCCCAGTAATGGGATTGCTGGGTCAAATGGTATCTCTATTTGCAATTTTTTGAGAAAGCGCC
>NW_006399808.1:10877458-10880182 GCF_000299155.1 Elephantulus edwardii | reverse complement strand
AATGGATTATTTACCTTTATTTTATTGTAGTGTTCAAGTATTTTATAAATTCCGGATATAAGTCCCTTATCTGACATGTCATTACCAAATACTTTTTCCCAGTCTGTGGCTTCCCTTTTTACTCTATTGGAGAAGTTTTTGGATGTGCATAGGGATTTGATTCTTAGAAGGTCCCATTCATCTATTTTTATCTTCTCCCAGTTGTAGATTTTTCAGGATACTTGGTAAATCATATTTTTTTTTAAGCCAAGTAATATGTGAGAAAACTCAGTGGAGTAGTTCTAACCTGTCACACAGAGTAATTATGAATTAGAATCAACACAATGGAACCTAACAACAATAGAAAAAGACAAATTTGAATTATAATTTTCAATGTTTTAAAAAAATAAACTGGGAACTCTGCTGGCCTAGTGGTAAGGAGCTGAGCTACCAACACAAAGGTATGTGGTTTGAATCCTGCTCTGGGGAAGAAAAATGGCCTATCTCCTCCTGTGCAATTTACTACCTCTGAAAACCCACTAGAAGAGGCACCTATGAGTCAGTTCTGACCTGACAGTAGACTGTTGTGTTGTTGTTGTTTGGTGCCGTCAAGTCGTGCGACCCTATGAACGAACACAGAGTTTCCAGGGGCAAGCCATTTCAGAAGTGGATGCTGCTCCTGCTTCCAGGTTTGTTTTAGACGGGAAGCTCCAGCCAACACTGTCCACCATGGGTACCCATTACCACAACTGGCACATCACTGTCATAGTCTTCAGCATCACAAGAGTTACCTCTGTACAGCAACACACAGACCAGTGCTATACCACCTTTAGCAGCCAGTAATGCTTTAAAAGCTTTAAAAATGTTTTCATAATTTAGCAAAGTGAATAGAACATTTGCTTTAAAAGAATACATTTTTTTAAAAAGTAGTTAACTAACTTTTCAACTCATTGCCATCTAGTCAGAACCAACTTCCAGGTGACACTCCAGCAGGTTTCCAGAGGTTATAAATCACAACAGAAGGGACTGCTCATCTTTCTCCCTCAAAGCTGGTGGATTCAAAGTGCCTGACACTGAGTTGGCAGTACAACTCTTTTACAACTCTGCTACCAGGGCTTCCAAAGAACATACATTGTTGTAATATGCTGTCAAGTTCAAACTGACTCATAGCTAAGCCTCCAGTGGATTTTCAGAGGCAGTTAATCACAGGGCACGAGATTACCCATCCTCCTTCTACTAGCAAGCAGCTGGTGGATTCAAATAGCATGCCCTTAAAGGATTTCAACACAGCTTCTTACCACAAAGCCCTAGCATTCCTTATATAACATGTTGTTGTTATGTGCTGTCGAGTCGTTTGTGACTCACAGCGACCCTATGTACAACAGCCCTAAACCCTGCTTTATCCTGTGCCAATCACACAGCCTCTGACACACCAATCCCGATTACCCCAGTCACTGAATCAATCCACCTCATAGAGGGTCTTCCCCTCCTGCACTGTCCCTCAACTTTACCAAGCATGATGTCTCTCTCCAAGGACCTGTCTCTCCTTACAACATGTCCAAAGTATGTCAGACGAAGCCCCAGAAGCCTTGCCTCCAAGGAATAGCCTGGTTTAACCCTCTCCAGGATGAATTTGTTTGTTTTCTTGGCAGTCCATGGTACATTCAATACTTTTCTCCAGCACCACAGCTCAAAGGCATCAACTCTCCTATCTTCCCTAGTCATTGTCCAACTCTCTGATGCATAACAAGTGATTGCAAAGACCATGGCCTGTATCAGGTGCACCTTAGTCTCCAGAGAGACACCATTGCTCTTGAGTACTTTAGAGAGGTCCCTAACAGCAGACTTTCCCATCGTGATATGTTTTTTTATTTCCTGGCTGCTGGTGCCAAGAGTGTTGACCGCGGAGCCAAGCAAAGTGAAGCTGTGAACAATCTCAATCTCTTCACCATCCATCCTGATTCTACCAATTGGTCCAGTGGTGAGAATCTTTGTCTTCTTGACATTGAGCCTCAGTCCATATTGAAGGCTGCAGTCCTTGACCCTCTGAAGCAAGTGCATGAGGTCCTCCTCAGTTTCAGCAAGCAGGGTTGTGTCATCTGCATAATGCAGATTGTTAACAGATCTTCCACCAATCCTGATGCCACACTTCTCCTCATAGAGCACGGCTTCTCGGATAATCTGCTCTGCATACAGGTTTAAAAGGTATGGATATAGGACACATCCCTGATGTACACCCTTCCCAATTTTGAACCATGTGGTGTTACCTTGATCTGTTCTAACGACTGCCTCTTGGTCCAAGTATAGGTTTCGCATTAGCACGACTAAATGTTCTGGGATTCCCATTCTCAGAGTCAGCCACATGCATAACATAAATGCATGTTAATCTTTTCATTAAGAGCTTAAAATTTGAAACTTACTTTTACAATTTCATTACTCCTTTGAACTTTTTCCCATTTTAGTCTACCCTTTTAATAGTCTCCTTAGTTTTCAATTTTTTCCATGCCAACTAGGTTCTCATCCCTCCTAATACAAAAGTATTAAGTCAGTCAAAAAGATTTGAAAAACCTTTCATATCTACCTTAAAGTAGTGACTTTTTAACAAGTGTTATCACTGAAAAGGAAGTATGTACAAAATAACTTATGTCCTTTACGTGAACTAAGATTGTGATATCGCTCGTAATAAAAAATTGTTGGTCTCTCAAAAAAGAAATATATAAACCATAATTAACAAAAAAAAAAAAA
>NW_006399808.1:10858298-10876458 GCF_000299155.1 Elephantulus edwardii | reverse complement strand
AAAATCTCTGTAAATGTTCATCAAAACGAATAAAATTTAATGATAATTTAAAAAAAAATAATTTAAAAAAAGCAGGCTACTTTTGACTATAAAAAAAGTTTTAAGTAAAGGGTTAGAGAAAGAGGATGACTCTCAAGATGTATTGACAGTGTCTATGACAACGGGCTTGAGCAATGGGATTGTGAGGATGGAGCAGGACAGAGCAAGGTTCTAATCTCTTGTTCACAGAGTTCCTATGAGTCATAGTCAACACACCAGCACGTAACAACAGTGATTAGGTAAGAGACACAGGCAAACTGGGCTTTTGAAAAAACCTTCTATTTTTCATTTTAAAAGGGATGTATTAAACAACTCTATATGGGGGCAGGGCAATAAAAGCTAAATGTTCAGCAAGTATTATAGCCATTTTAAAACTGCTGAAGACATAAAACTAACCTTAAAGATTAAAAAGTGGTAAAATATGGTTTAGCAGCTTTAATAATTACTTTTTTCTTTTCAAATAATGGAAGATTTGACCCAACTCATTCACTGTCAAGCCAGAACTGACCCACAGCTGACCTTCCAGTGGTTTTCGGAGACTATAAATCATAGGGGAGGAGACTTTCACCTACCCTGGTGAATGCAAACCACAAGAGACAAGGCCCTCAGGTTAGTAGTGCAAGCCCTTATGGACTACACTACCAGAGATCCCTAGACCTAATAAAGGTGAGGACAAGGAATAGCTGAAAGCCAGTCACCTTCTCACAGATTAGTGGCAGTGAGTTCTAAAAAAAGTGACCATAATGCAATATTCAATTAGTTCTTTACTTGTCTTTATTAACACAGAAAGACAGCTCATCTATCATAGCCAACACCACCATTTCAAGATGCCAACATTTGCTTAATCTGTTGTATGTTTCAAGGAAAACTTATAACTCTCCTATAGCTCTTACCTCCAAACTTTTCATTTTATCAGCAACAGACAAAGTGTGAAAGAAACATCTATTTTTAAAAGAGCAAGAATAAAATTAGTATTCTCGGGTATCAAAGGAAGAGCAAAGCATTTTAGTCCTGTTCTTTAGCTACAAAACTTGGGAGGTTCAAATTTACCAGGGAGTTCTGCTGGCCTAGAGAAAGAAACCGTGCTGCAGTACCAAATGCACGTGTTTTGAATTCACCAGCTGCTCCAGAGGAGAAGGGTGGGCAATCTCCACTAGTGCGATTAACTGCCTCTGAAAACCCACTGGAGAGTCAGCTATGGATCGGTTCCCACTGGTACTTAACAAAAACCACCTCCGCAGGAGAAAGATGAATAATCTCTCTTCCTATCCAATTTGCATGCTAGGAATCTCAATGGAGGGGGAGGAATAGTTATTAAGAAGGCTCCAAATGATGGCAATGAGTGATACAAATACCTATAGTAAAGGGATGACAGAAGAACTGATGCCTTTGAGTTGTGGTGTTGGAGAATACTAAATATCCCATGAACTGCCAAAAGAACAAACAACTACGTCTTGGAGAAAATGCAACCAAGGTGCTCCTTAGAGGAAAGTTTGGTAAAACTATCTCACATGTTTTTAAGAGGGACCAGACCTTAGAAAAAAGACATTGAGTTTGGAAAGGTGGAACGTCAGTGCAAGAGATGAAAACTTTCAATAAGATAGACTAACACAGTAACTGTCACAATGGGCTCAAGATGAGGATGGCACAGGATAGAACAGGGTTCAGATTGGTTGTTCACAGAGGTGCTATTAGTCATAGTCAATGACTCAAAGGTGACATTGAAAACGGGCGTGGTGGGAGTGGGGTCCAGGTATTGTAAGTTAACTTGTAAGTTAATTCGCTCAGTGGGACTGGTAGACAGTTTGGATCTATCAGGAAGGAGTCCGAGGTAGAAAGGCGGAGAAGCTTCTGAAAAGACTGCTGCCTTGGAAATGCTATGAGAGAGCTCTACTGTGTTCTACAGAATCATGAGTAGGATTCCCGAGAGGGCAAGTCAAACTCTCCTTCCAATATTCACACACATTAGCACAAGGCTTGTTCTCAAAACACTACGGTTGGAATACGATGATGAAAATAAACTTGAGGGAGACAGGCAGGAAGGCGCCGGAGAGTCCGAGACGTCTGCACTTTGTATTGCTCCTCTAGGTCCCAAATTTCCAAGACTAACCTTCCTCTCCCCATCAGCGCTCCAACTGTAAACTTTCCCACCGACTTCCAGTGCCAACCACAAATCTCCATAAAGGTGGGGCTCCCCAAGAACTACGTCCCCGGGTATTCAGCAAGGCTGCCTGTCTCCTGATCCCAGAGAAGAGAGGCTGGTCGGTCCCCAAGCGAACCCTGTGGATTGGGCACGCGACATGGCTAGGGAGAACTGGGTGAGGTGAAGAAAAGCGAAGGCTGCTCAGCCGACAAGACCGAGGACTCGACTCAGCCCCTAAAGCGGAGCGCATCGAACAGACCGCTATCCTGCGGGACTTGAAAAGTCGCCGAACATCAGCAGAGAAAAACTGGCTCTGGAGGTCAGGTCCTTAAAATTGTTTTCCCCGAAACGCCTGTCTCCTCCCACTCGCCATTCTCCAGGACTCACCCGTCCCAGCTGCCGCTCGAGCCGCTTCCCAGTCAAAAGCCCCAATTACTGATAACCATAGAGACGAAGCCAACAAACCCCAGCTCCAACGCCCACCCTCACGTGACTCGGCTGGCCGCTGAGCCTGCCGGGATTGTGGCGAAATAAACGTGGGCGGGGCTTGGAGAACCTGGCGCGCGAGGGGCGGGGACAGAGGGGCAGGCCCCGCCCCCGTGGGGCTTGGGCGGGGGAGCCGCAGGCGTCTGCGCAATCCTTATCCGTCTCTCTTATTGTCCCACAGGCTAGAAAAGCTTGTTAAGGGCACAGTAGTGCCTGCTCCCATCTCTTTCAATACTCAGGTACGTGGGGGCGACGTAAAAGGTCAGTGAAAAGAAAAATAGGACACAGTTAGTTGAAAAGTGTAGATTTTTTTGAACTATGTTTGGTTTTAGATTGACTGATGAAATTACTTTATAATGTACCATTTTATTTAGAAACTTCAACAGAGCCTCTGTGTATTTCAGGTGTTGTATTTTGGTGGTGCTGTTTTTTAACTAGTATTAACGGAGAGTTTAGATCCTAAACTAACAGCTTGTTTAGTTTTGTTTATTAGAAGTGGCAAATGAGTGAATCTCCCTTCCTATTAGGGAAAGAGAGTTAAAATAATTAAAGTTTGTAAAAAAAAAATTTATTTTAAAAAGCTGTTAGAACAGCACAGCTATTACTATAAAAACAACCAAGCAGGTTAGAATTGTCACTGGGTTAAATTGTGACGTTAACAAAATGAACCTTACTCCACCACCCCTTCACTTTCTCATGAAAGGAGAACAACAAATTATATTAGCTCTAGATTGTCAGAGAAAGAGAGGACGATCCTCAAACAGATGGATGTGTATGTACAGTGACGGTAATTATGGGCTCAAGATTGGAGGAGATTGTGAATAAGGCAAAGAATAGGATAAAGGTCCTGACCTGTGTTCACAGGGTCACTCTGAGTCTTAGTGTCTCCACTGTCGCCTGACAACACCTGGATCTAAGGAAGGAAGCTTGATAGTTTAATAATTTATTTACTAACTGAAAGAAGTTTATTGGGAGAATGGCCTGATGATCAGTTTCCGTAAAGATTGTTATTATTATTAGCTGTTAATGTTGTTGTTGTTGTTACGTGCCATCAAATCGCCTGCGACTCATAGCGACCCTATGTATAATAGCTCTGAAGCCTGCCCTGTCCTGAGCCAGTCTCACTGACTCCGACTACCCCCATTGCCCCAGTCACTGTATCAATCCATCTCATCTTGGGGCCTCTTCTCCTGCGCTGTTCCTCCACCCTTCTGAGCATGATGTCCTTCTCTAAGGATCAGTCCCTCCTCGCCACATATCCAAAACATGTGAGACAGAGCTTCAAAATCCTAGCCTCCGAGGAGAAACTTGGTTTCACCATCTCCAAGACAGACCTATTTGTTTTCTTGGCAGCTCATGGTATGTTCAAGATTCTGTTCCAGTGCCACAACTCAGAGACCATCCTTAGTCATTGTCCAGCTCTCTGATAGATAACAAGTAATTGTGAAGACCCTGGCCTTGATCAGGTGCACCTTAGTCTTTAGACTGACATCATTTCTTTTTAGCACTCTGGAGAGGTCCTGACAACAGATTTTCCCAGTGCAATACATCTTTTGATTTCCTGTCTGCTGGTGCCAAGAGTGTTGACAGTGGAGCCAAGCAAGCTACAATTGCTAACAACCTTAATCTCTTCTTCATCTAGCATGGTGCTGGCCAATTGGTCCACAAATATTAATATAATAATAATAACTATTATTATTATTATTCAGAATCTAGTCTGCTCTTAGGGAGCTCTAGTGGCCTAGTGGCAAGAAGCTGCACTGCAATCCAGAAGTCATGAGGTTCGAGGTCACCAGCTGCTCTGTGGGAGGATAGGCAATCATCTCCAAGCGATTAACTGCCTCTGAAAACCCTCTGGAATGTCAGCTATGGGTCGATTCTGACTCTATGGTACACAACAACAGTCGGCTTTCACACATAGCAACACCATATACAACAGAACAAAAGCCAGCCAGTCTTGCACCATCTCCATAATTCTAGTCACTGTGTCACTGTGCCAGTCCATCTCGTTGAGGGTCTTCCTCTCCTTTGGGGACCTTCTACTTTTTCAAACATGTTACTACTCAAAAGTGTAGTTCCTCCTATAAAATGTTCAATGTATACAAACAAGACAAAATCTATCTCACCATCCTTTCTCCTAAGAAGCTCCCTGGTTACACACCTTCAGAGTCAGATTTTTTCCACTGCTTTTGGCAGTCTTTGGATATTCCATGTACTTCAGCAACACCACAATTCAAAGGTGTTGATACTTCTTCAGCCTTCTTTAATTGTTGTCCGAAGAAATGCTATGAGTCAGTTCTACTCTGTCACATGAGTTGGAATCTACTCCCATGTACACAATCCTAGTGTTATTTGCCATAGAATTAAGACTCTTGGCTGATTATATCCTAGCTGTCAAAATAAAAAAATATATCTTTCCAATCAGAACATGTTCACTGTTAAGTGAGAAATATGGCAAAGAAATCCTTATTCTTTTTTTTTTAAATCCTTATTCTTAACATTAAAAAAGTTGTTACTATTGTTAAGTGCCATCAAATTGAGTATGACTCATAGTGACCCTATGAACTAAAGATCTGAACCCTGTTTTATCCTGTGCCATCCTCACGCTTCTTAATACACAAGAACCCATTGCATGAGGTCATTTTAGAGACTGGGGTCTATTTGATTCCAGCCACAGTCTTTACAATTACTTGTTATGCGTCTGAAAGTTGGACAGTGATTTGAACAGTAAATTGGACATTAAGAATGACAGAAGAGTACTGAATATCCCCTAAACTGCCAAAAGAACAATTATGTCTTAGGGAAAGAGTACTCTTGGAAGGCAAGGATGGTGAAGGTACATATCACATATTTGGGGTATTTGTTAAGAGGCTCTGATCCTTGAAGAAGAACATTATCCTTCAAAGGGTGGAGGGTCAGCAAAACGGAGGAAGACTGTGATTAAGATGGATTGACAGTACTGTAATAATGGGCTCAAGTGTATTAGAGATGATGAGGATGACATAGCATAGGGCAAGATTCAGGTCCATTTTTCATGGGGTCATAGTTGAAGACATCTAACAATAATAATATCCCTTTGTTCTGTTTGGATGACCATTTCCACATTCATGTTCCCATGAGTAATTTTAGTTAAGCACCCTGGAATTCTCATTCTTTTCAATGTTATTCATACTTCATTATGATCCATACAGTTGAATGCCTTTGCATAGTCAATAAAACACAAGTAAACATAAAAAAAAAAAGAGCCCATTGCAGCAGTATTCTGGAGAGGTCTCTGACAGCAGATTTTCCCAATGCAATCCATCTTTTGATTTCCTGGCTGCTGGTACCAAGAATGTTGATTGTGGAGCCACGCAGCTGTTAACAATCTCAATCTCTTAATCACCTATCATGATGCTGCCAGTTGCCCTAGTGGTGAAAATCTTTGTTTTCTTGATGTTGAGCCTCAATCCGTATTGAAGGTTGCAGACCTTGACCTTCTGCAGCAAATGCTTCAGGTCATCCTGTTTCAGCAAGCAGGGTGTGTCATCTGCATAACAGGTTGTTGAGGAGTCTTCCTTCAGTCCATCAGTCCACATTCCTCCTCATAGAGCCTAGCCTCCCACATGACCTATTCTGCATATAAATTGAAAAGGTTATGTCACACTATGGAATACTACACAGTACACAGAAGCAATGATTTTGTAAATCACTACGTAACTTGGGAGAGACTGGAGAGTATTATGCTAAGTGAATTTATTCAGTCTTATAAGGACAAATACTGTGTAAGACCATTACTGTAGAAATAAATAACTAGTAAAACATGTATGAGGATATAAGTGGGGGAAGGGGGCATCATAGGGGTGATGATGGGTGGTTACCATGGGGTCATGTGGCTTGATGGGGGGTTGTTGGGAGATGCACAGTATCCAGTGTGAGAGACAATGTATGCAAACTTTATAAACCAGTTAAAGTTTTTTAAAAAAAGAAGAACTGCAAGAAATAAAGAGGGGGGAAACATTAAATTCAGTTCTCCTCTATTTTTGAAAAGCCAAAAATTCTGAAACTCTCTAATGACACAGTTTTATCTATGAGATATCCATTGTCTTAATGGAAAGAACATTACTAAGCTATTGATGGTATTTATGTAGGAATTATGTTACCTCAGCATAATTTGTTCAAGAACATTAATGTTTCTTCACAAATAGACCGTTCTATTCCTTTGAAAATAAATTGCTCTCCTAATAAATAAAAGAGAAAAAGAAAATATATGGAGATAGGATACACCCCTGGTGTGCACCTTTCCTGATTTTGAACCTTGCAGTTTCCTTGCTCTGTTTTGAGAACTGCCTCCTGGTCCACATATGTTGTTGCTTGTTGTTGTTAAGTGCTGTTGAGCCAAGTATAACTCATAGTGACCCTATGAGCAAAAGATCTGAACCCTGTTCTATAACTATCATCATTTCTCTAACGTTCATAGAGTTTCCAAAGGCATGTGTTTTTAGGAAGTGGATGCCAATCCTGCTTCTAAACCTGTCTTAATTTGGGAGCCCCACCAAACACTGTCCACCATAGGTAACCATTATGACATTTGACACAGCAGTGGCACAGTGTTCAGTATCACAGCCACCCAAGTTATCTCAGGATAGCAAACTGACATACCAGTGCTATACCAAGTATAGATTTTGCATAAGCATGATCAAGTGTTCTGGTATTGCCATTCTTAGAGTTAGCCACAGTTTGTTGTGATCCACACAATTAATTGCCTTTGCATAGTTTATAAAATACAGACATTCCTCTTACTCTCTGCTTTCAGCCAAGATCTGTAAGGTAAAAAGGTGCAGAGGACCAGGTGAAGTGAAACAAAGGAGTTTATTAGCAGCTCTCAGAGCGGGTTTGCTGTCAGAGGCCAGAGAAAGGCAGGATCAGGCAGCAGAGTCACAAATGAGGAAATTACAGGCCAAGTTTTATAGGCAGGGATTGGGGAATAGGGTGGTCAGCTTGGTGGTCAACTTTCCGTGGAGGACATTGATTGGGTGCCTTTTGTTAGTTCCCAAATATGGAGTCATTCAGTCCCTTTAGGTGAATTATGTCATTGCTGACGGTTAAGCAAGATGTGATTGATGGTCGTGCTCTTTCCTGATTGGCCATTGCTGTCTTACACCAGGCAGATTGGCATGTCTTCCAGAAGGTGCAGCAAGCATGGAATGTTGCCCATCTCCCAGGTGGCCTTTCAAGATCCACTTGACACTAACTATAATATCCCTAGTACCATGGCCTCCTCTAAGTATAGCCTGTATAACTGGCAGTTTTCTGTTGATGTGCTGTTTCAGTAATTTTTGGATAATTTTCAGCAGGATCTTGCTTGCATGTAATATTAGTGATACTGTTTGATAATTTCCACACTCTGTTGGTACACCTTTTTTTGGAATGGGAACAAATATTAATCTCTTCCAATTAGTTGACCAGGTGGTTGTCCTCTAGATTTCTTGGCACAACTCGGTGAGCGCATACAGGGTGGAGTCTATTGTTAAAATATGTCAACTGGTATGCTGTTAATTCATGGTTTAAAATCAGGAAGGGAGTGTGTCAGGGTTGTATTCTCTCTCCATACCTATTTAATCTGTCTGCTGAGCAAATTATTTGAGAAGCTGAACTCTATAAAGAGGAATGGGACATCAAGATTGAAGGGAGACTCATCTATAACCTATGTTGTGCAGATGACACAACCTTGCTTGCTGAAAGTGAGTAGAAGTTGAAGCAATCATTGAAGAACATCAAAGAATGCAGCCTTCAGTATGTAAAAAAAATTTAAAAAAAAACCCAAACCAATTATTCTTATCATTGGATCTATAGGCAACGTCATGATGGATGGAGAGGAGATTGAAACTGTCAACAACGTCATCTTCCTTGGATCCACAATTAACATCCTTGGTACCAGCAGTCAGGAAATAAGGAGATGCAGTGCACTGGGAAAATCTTCAATCAGGGACCTCTCCAAATTATTGAGGAGTAATGATTTCAGTTTGAGGACTAAAGTGTGTCTGATTCAGGTCATAATCTTTCCAATCACTTGCTATGCATCTGAGAGCTGGACAATGAATTAGGGTGACAGAAAAAGAATTGACACTTTTGAGCTGTGGTATTGGTGTTGGAAAAGAGCCCTGAACATCCCATGCACGGCCAAGGGAACAAACAGATATGTCTTGGAAAGGATGTAGCCAGAGTGCTCTTTGGAGGCAAAAATGATGAGGTTTCACCTCACATACTTCGGGCATGTTGCTAGGAGGGGCTTTGGAGAGGGGCATGATGCTGGGAATGATGGACTGTCAGTGAAAGAGAGGAAGCCCCACAACCAGGTGGATTGGTGTGGTGACTGCCGCAATGGGCTCTTGTGTGTCAGAAAGTGTGAGGATGGCACAGGATAGAACAGGGTTCAGATCTTTTGCTCATAGGGTCGCTGTGAGTCATACTAGACTTGATGGCACTTAATAATAATAACAACATGGTTTCTGAAAAATTGCAGCTTACATTCAAGAGAGTATGAGAGTGATGAAGGCAAACAATGGCTTATTATTATTAAGAAAGTAATATTGTTTGTTGCCTGAAAGAGTTTTAGAGACTACAGAATGAGTGGAGTTCAGGGTCGTTACCAAGATGGGTACATTCTATATTATAAATTGACTCACTTATCCAATATTGTTTTTCAAACTATTGTGCAAGGTTTTCCTTTGTCAAAAAATAAATAATACTAGTAAAAATGAGTTTGCAGTCCCTGCACAAGCTAATAAGATGACTTTTTGTTTACAAAATATAAGGTCAAAACTTTTTTCAAAGCATGCAAAACTTCTTTCAAAACATGGAATGCCTGCCTACTACATACAAATCTTACCAGTGCTGTTATTGTTGTTTGCCATAGTTGATCCTCCAGCAGGTTTTCAGAGACAATAAATCACACAGGAGGAAAGATAAATAAACTGTGGAGCAGCTGGTGGATCCGAACCATGTTTTGGGATTGTAGCACAGCTTCTTACTAATAGGCCACCAGTGCTCCCTCACAGATGTGGGATCATTTGTAATGAGGTTTTACTCTGTCATAAATGTGGTTTTTGGATGCTGTGGTTTATAGTTCCCAAATCATTTTAAGGATGGGTCATGAGATGTCCTGTTTCAGAGCAGCAGGTTAGGACTCAGGAGTCTAGATTCTAAAAAAACTATCCTGACCTTTTGGCTTGCAGTGCAACACACTACAAAGGGTTGACAGTTTGAGTCCACCAGCTGCTCCTTGAGAGAAAGATGGGCAAACTCCTCATGTAAAGATCTATAGCCATGGAAAACGATTACAGGGTTACTATGAACCAGGAAATATTCAGTGGCAATGGGTTTTGGGGTTTTTGTTTGTTTTGTGATGTTGTTATAGTAGTTGTTGTTATGTGCCATTGAGTTGCTTGTGACTCATAGTGACCCTATGTACAACAGCTCTGAACTCTGCTCTATCATGTGCCAACCTTATTGTCTCTGACACACCTACCCCAATTATCCCAGCCACTGAATCAATCCATCTCATTGAGGATCTTCCTCTCTTGTGCTGTCATTCCACCCTCCCAAGCATGACATCCTCCTCCAAGGACTGGTCCCTCCTTGCAACATGTCCAAAGTATGTGAGATGAAGCTTCAGAGTTCTTGCCTCCAAGGAGCAGCCTCGTTTTACCCTCTGTAAGATGAACTTCTTTGTTCTCTAAGCAGTCCATAGTATATTCAATACTGTTCTCCATAACCACAGCTCAAAGGCATCAATTCTCCTGTAGAGAAGTATAAAGAAGTGTTGAAGAATTGTCCTTATGCTTGTGAATTAAATGCATCCCTTATCATCATGATTTGCTTGTTTTTTTATTATATTTTCAATAATTTTGAGTGAAGGTTTACAAATAATATTGATTTTTCCTAAAATCATTTCTAAATATTTAGCTTTATAACATTAATCGCTATTGACTAATATAGTGAATTAATTTCATTGACTAATATAGTGAATTAATTTCAGCATCTAAGCAACAACTTGAACTCTAGTAGTCTAATGAGTAGAGTTGCTCTAACAATCCAAAGACCAGTTCAAATCCACCAGCCACTCCACAAAAGAAATATGGGAAATCTCCACCAGTGCAATTCACAGCCTCCAAAAACCTGCTGAAGGGTCAGCTATGAATTGATTCTGACTTGACCACAATTAGTTTGATTGAGAATCAAGTCTTTATTGTATATTGCCTTTCCCTTCACTATTGATTAATTTTTAATTCCCCTCTCTCTTCCTTCCCATCTCTGATAGGTTAAATTTCTGTCTTTAAACCTTTCTTTAGCTTTTCATAGCATACTATAATTGTCTTTTGTGTCTGCTTTTTGTCATTCAGCATAATATGTTCTAGATTAATCCATGTCACACAATATTTCATGAATTCTTGATCATTTTTCTATGACAGAGGAAGAAGAGAAGACCAAGATGGGTGTCAGAAGAGACTGAATATTTCACTAGGGCACCAAGAAGCCAAAGCAAGGGGAAGAAATCACGAAGTGAAGGAGCTGAACAAAGGATTTCAAAGGACAGCATGGGAAGACAAAGCAAAGAGTTTTAATGAGATGTGCAATGAGCTAGAGTTGGAAAAGCAAATGGGACAAACTCTCTCTGCATTTCTTAAGCTGAAGGAACTGAAGAATAAATTCAAGCCTTGAGGTACAATACTAATTATCCTTCTGTTTTTACAATAATGATTTTATGCAATATTTGTCCTTTTGAGACTGTGTTAGTTCACTCATCATAATGCTCTCCAGCCTCTTGTAAATTACATAATATTTTTTAAAAGGGAGTTGCTGCTGAGTGCTGCATAGTATTCCATTGTGTGAATGTACCACAATTTCTCAACCCATTCAGCTGCAGTTGGAAAATTTGAGCTATTTCCATGTTCTTGTGATGGTCAATAATCCTGCTATGAACATTGGTCCAACAGTGATTGATTCTATAAAACAATGCATGAGAATGAGTGCATTTAACACAATATGAATGAAGAATAGTGTGAAGCTTTTTGTCTCTCCTTTTCTGCTGAGAGCGTGCTATGCCACATCAAATGAACATCAAGAGCTCTTCTGTCAGAAGTTGCAGCAGTGTTGCATACTGTTTGATTTCATGGACTCTGTCTCAGACTTGAAGAGCAAAGAAATTAAAAGAGCAACAGTAAATGAACTGGTTGAGTATGTTTCAACTAATCGTGGTGTAATTGTTGAATCAGCGTATTCTGATATAGTAAAAATGATTAGTGCTAACATCATCCGGACCCTTCCTCCAAGTGATAACCCAGATTTTGACCCAGAAGAAGATGAGCCCACACTTGAGGCCTCTTGGCCTCATATTCAATTGGTGTATGAATTCTTCTTGAGGTTTTTGGAGAGTCCTGATTTCCAGCCTAGCATTGCAAAGAGATATATTGATCAGAAGTTTGTACAGCAGCTCCTGGAGCTTTTTGATAGTGAAGATCCCGGAGAACGTGACTTTCTGAAAACTGTTCTACATCGAATTTATGGGAAATTTCTTGGATTAAGAGCATTCATCAGAAAACAAATTAATAGCATTTTCCTCAGGTTTATATATGAAACAGAACATTTCAATGGTGTTGCTGAACTCCTAGAAATATTAGGAAGTATTATCAATGGCTTTGCATTGCCACTGAAAGCAGAACATAAACAGTTTCTAATGGAGGTTCTTATTCCTATGCGTACTGCAAAAGGATTAGCTTTGTTTCATGTTCAGCTAGCCTATTGTGTTGTACAGTTCCTGGAAAAAGATACAACATTAACAGAACCAGTGATCAGAGGATTGCTAAAATTTTGGCCAAAAACATGCAGTCAGAAAGAGGTGATGTTTTTAGGAGAAATTGAAGAAATCTTAGATGTCATTGAACCAACACAGTTCCAAAAAATTGAAGAGCCACTTTTTAAACAAATATCCAAGTGTGTGTCCAGTTCTCATTTTCAGGTTGCAGAAGGGGCATTGTACTTCTGGAATAATGAGTATATTCTTAGTTTGACTGAGGAGAACATAGACAAAATTCTGCCAATTGTGTTTGGCAGTTTGTACAAAAATCTCCAAACACTGGAACCCGATGATTGAAGCACTGGTATATAACGTGCTGAAAACGCTAATGGAAATGAATGGCAAGCTTTTTGATGACCTTACTAGCTCATACAAAGCTGAAAGACAGAGAGAGAAAAAGAAGGAATTGGAACGTGAAGAATTATGGAGAAAATTAGACGAGCTAAAGTTAAAGAAAGCTCTAGAAAAGCAGAACAGTCCTTACAATATAAACAATATTCTCAGCAAGTCAAGTGCTGAATAAATAAAAATGCCTACCATCTTTGTGAAATGGGCAGTTTTGTAAGCTTTTTTGAAAAAAATGTAAAAATTGGAGGGAAAACCTCATCAGTATAATAAGGCCAATTTTCCCCCCCTTGGCAACTATAAATGAAAAAAAGACACGGACTAAACGTAGCCCTGTGTTATATATCATGGCCACAGTATATTGTAACTTTTGTCTAATCAGATTTATTGTGTCACTTCTGAAGTTTCACAGAATGAATTTTATGACATGAATGAGATAATTCTGGGAGTGGTGAGGATTATGACTTGAATTATTTTGATGGTGTTGCACATAGGTAGTAAGTAATCTGCTCTGTATATTTTCCCTTTTATAATGTGCTTTTCACATTGCTGCAGTCCTTAGTTACATTCTAGGGAAAGAGTGTTTCCTTTTAAAGAAACTAAGGTATAATCCTTCCCCTTCCCTTTGTCTCTCCCAGAAATGATGGAGGGAATTACCTGCACTCTGGAATTTGATCAGAAAACTCAAATTTCCAGGCTTTTTAAAAGCACAAAACAGAAATAAAAGCTGGGAAAGTAAACCAAAATTCTTTAGATTGTTCCTCTTGAATATCTCTCTTCGTCTGCAACTGCCGAGTGATGAACACAGATGAGTAGAGGCACAAAGTGTGCCTTCTCCATTCATTCCTCTTCCTCTGTCAAAGCTGAAGGCAGGGCCTTTCCAGTCCTTACATGGCTCCCCCAGTCTCTCCTGACCCAGGGATGGAGGCTGAGTCCCCCAGTGTGCTGATGCAGCACACTAGCTGTCACTGCCTGGCTTAAGTGCAGTGCAGTAGCTTGATCTAGAGTTCTGGAAAAGTTGATTATAGGGGTCTTGTATGTTTTTACTTGGTCTAGTATTTCTCACATATTTTGTTTTCAGAGTACCATTCCAATCTCTTAACTGGCAGTTGTGTGGGAAACTTTTGTAACGAAAGATCTTCATTGGGGGATTGAGCAGCCTTTAATAAAAGTCTAAGTTTGTATTTTGCCTCAAAAAATAAAAAAGAATAGTGTGAAGCAATGTATATAAACTTTGTAAACAAACCAATTAAAAATGTAAAATAGAATATATATGATTATACGAAATATAATGTAAATGAAACACTGTATAAAACACAATATGTATTAAAGAAACATAATGTAAAGGAATTATTGTGTGAAAATTAAAAAAATTTAACAAAACAAAAAATAAAACCAAAATGAGTTGAAGCTCAACATCAAAACCAACAACAACAAAGATTCTTACCACTGGGCCAATTGGCACTATCATGATAGATGGAGATGAGATTGAGATTGTTAACAGCTTTACCTTGCTTGGCTACACAATCAACATTCTTGGTACCAGCAGCTAGGAAATCAAAAGACAAATTGCACTGGGAAAAGCCATTGTCAGGGATCTATCCAGAGTACTGAAGAGCAATGATGTCAATCTAGAGACTAAGATGTGCCTGATCCATGTCATGATCTTTGCAGTTACTTCCAATGCATCAGAGAGATGACCGATGATTAAGAATGATAGAATAAGACTCAATGTCTTTGAGTTGTGGTGCTGGAGAAAAGTATTGAACATACCACGGACTGCTAAGAGGATAAACAGGTCTGTCCTAGAGAGGGTGAAATGAGGCTGCTCCTTGGAAGCAAGGATTTTGAAGCTCCTTCTCAAATACTTTGGGCATGTTGCCAGGAGGGACCAGTCCTTGGAGAAGGACATCATGCTTGGAATGGTAGAGAGACAGCACAAGAGAGGAAGGCCCTTGAATGAGATTGATTGACTCGGTGAGTAATGGGGGTAGGTGTGTTGGAGACAATAAAATTGTCTCAAGAGAGAGCACGGTTTGGAGCTGTTGTACATAGGATTGCTATGAGTCACAAACAACTCACTGGCACATAACAAAAACAATGACAATACTCTTATTGTGGGAATACATCAGGGCTTTTTTTAACCATGTATTTACTGATAGATATTTTGATTGTTTGCAACTCTTTGCTATTGAAATAAACGCTTCAAGAAACATTAATATGTGTGTGCAAATATGTGTTGCTGCTCTTACTTTTTTAGGATATACACCTACTAGGGAGCTCTGGTGGCCTAGTGGTGAGAAGCTGCACTGCAATTCTGAAGGCACAGTGTTCAAGGCCACCAGCTGCTCTGCAGGAGAAGGATGGACAGTCTCCTCCCATGCAATTAACTGCCTCTGAAAACCCACTGGAGGCTCAGCTATGGGTCAATTTGGCTTGATGGTACACAACAACATATACCTACTGGTAAGGTTGTTGGATCAAATGGTATTTCTATACCCAACTAAATTTCTTTTTTAAAGTTTAGCTTAATTTCAGCACTTTACTCATTCATTTTTTTAAACTCAAACAGCATGGCTGAAATAGGCTGAGGTTATTTTGGAAGAATTGTCAGTCATTGTTGGTTTGGGGTGTGATTGGCTAGAACTGCATCAGACTTTCCTGGGATCTAACCAACAGGAAGCAGACCAACAGGGCTTTCTCCCACACTGTCACTGGGTTGATGTAAACTGTCAGCCTATTATCAGTCAAATTCTTAACCATTCTGCCAAAAGTGCTTCTTATTGAAAATCATGTGCTTTTCTGTCTTAGCATGCAGAACTTCAGTGATAATGAGTCAGTTAGTATGAGAGTCTTTTATAGAATAGCATTTTCAGAATTCTTTATTATACTAATAGTGGAGAAAGTAGATACATCAAAATAAAAACTAGTTTGGGTGTTTGGTGGTTTTATTTTGTTTTGTTTTATTGAAAGAAAAGAAGTTTATTGCATTTTCCATGAGGTGTTCTAAAGCAAGCCAGACTTGGATGTTAAAAGTCTTGCTTTCTAACAGCTTTTGTCACCCCAGAGAGACTGACTTGTGCAGGTAAACAATATTTTGTTTAAACAGCAGAACAACATTAATATTAAATTGCAAAGGAGATGCTGTCTAGGAAAGCAAAGTTAAAGTATTTGCGACCAAAAATGTTGAAACTCTCAGATAGCCAAATGTTATCTACTATCCACAGAGAAATTCTGAGTATTGTTAAAGTGTTGATCTAGAGAAATATTATAGTATTTCGTGAATTTCATGATAAAATGTTTTGTTGTTTAACCATCTATTTTCCTTACAGAAATCAGTATTAGTCAATGCATTCTAAATATTTTTCTTTTTCCTTCCATCTTCTCTTCTTTTCCTGTTACTCTCAGCTCTCAGACAAATTTTGAATTGCCTTCAAGATGTTTAACTTGAATAGAGATGGAAAAATAAATATGACAGAGCTTGAACAGGCAAATATCCCAACTTATAACAACATTCTGTTCTTGCAACTCAAATTTGACATTAAAAAAATGCTTCTTTTTTCCTACTTTTAAAAGATTTTATTGTAAAAAGAATGTATGGGGATCTAAAGGAGTAAGGGTTGGGAGCAGACGAGTGGGGATGGGCAGGGATGAAATGACAGGGCTGCACAATTTGGTGGGTGGAGAGAGTGGGTAAAGGAGCTGAGAAAGATTCAGCGGGGACCAGAAAAGACAGGGTAATGGTGAGCATATTCCAATGGTGATTCACTTTTTTTATATACAAAGAAATAGTCTTTTTTATTTGTGGTTTTCTCATTTGGCAATGGGGCACAGACTATCTGTTTCATGCTGAACAGGGGGCATTAAGATGAAGAGGAAGGGGAGCCCACTTTAACACTTTACTGGTGGTCCTGAGTTGAAGCTGCACGCCTTCTTGTTAAGCTAGAAGATATTTTCCTTATGTTTTCTCCCCTATGAACTGCAAAGTGTTGGCTGGTTGAAACTTGAGGCTCCATCCTCTTTCACTTCCTTAGCTGGCAGTTATATTTCCCTTTTTTCTCTGGAACTGGGCTCAGGGTTCAGGTCTGGAGTGAGACTCGGTGTTCAGGTTACCTAGGAAAGGTAACAAACTTGTGAAGTTGAAGAGAAGGGCTTTGGAGGTGTTACTTACAGACATACCGGAGAAGGAGGTGGAGGAAAGTGTCTTAGAGAAGATTTCTAGTACCCACGAGGTGGCTTTCCCCAGCAACCTGATGGCTCTCCCCGGGTTCTGGGCAGCTCTTCCCCGGGGTCCAGATGGCTCTCCCCGGGGGCTGGGTGGCACAGCTTTCTACTTCTTTTTTAAAAATGTTTTTATTCTTTTAATTTATTATCAGTATCTTTATAAATCCAAATTATCAGTATCTTTATAAATCCAGTCTTTATGTTTAGGGATTACAAACACAACATATAAACAGATCTATTTTAACAAGTGTGTATATAAAATAATAAATCTTAAAAATTCACTCTAGTTATTAGGATGGGTTAGATAATATTGGCAGTTTTGTCTTTTGTGGAAATAACTCTACTGTGGAATGTTCTGGATCATCTTACTTATTCTTGGAAATGGGATAGGGAAAATTCGTCAGAAAATTAGTGAGCATTGTATTTTCCTTTTTTCCTAATTTATTTTACAGTAATATCTCACTGCCCCCACAATCTGCCCATTGACTTTAACAAAGAAATCAGCAACTGGCTTCATGTTTTGAAGCACCTGACTCTGACTTCATTTAGAAATAACTTCATCTAATCTTTCATTGTAAATTTTTTTAAAAAAAAAAAACCCTTCTCACCTTCTTCCTCATTATTTCTTTCTCCTTCAGTATTTTTTTCTCGTTGAAATCCATTAAGTGTCAATTCCCTGTCTTAGTTTTGTATGAACACTGTTGCATATCAGCAAAAATAAATTCTAAATCCAGTGTTCTTGCCCTGTAGGTCGTTTCGCCAATCTTTCCCATCACATTATTCTTATCAAATACTTGGTGGATGTTCTCATGACTCAGTATTCCCTCCATTCATACTTCCTGCTTGCATTTCCCTGTTAACCTTCTCCTAGGAAAACCACAATGTTTCAGCCTGCTATATGACAGTATTTCAATAGTAAATCATAGACGTGAACATTTGTGAATGAATATCTTAAAAGCATAATATCACCAAGGAAGACATTCAGATGGCCAATAAACACATGAAGAAATGTTCAAAATCCCTAGCCCTGAGAGAGATGCAAATCAAGACAACCATGAGATATCATCTCACTCCAGTAAGACTAG
>NW_006399808.1:10855055-10857598 GCF_000299155.1 Elephantulus edwardii | reverse complement strand
GCAACAATGAATGAATGGAATCCCAAAATCTCTGTAGATGTTCATTGAAATGAAAAATAACCTAAATTTTAAAAAAAGCATAAATCAGAAAATCATATGCTCCAATGTATTACTAATGGTAAAATGAAAATGAAAGGCAGTGTTAAATACCATTTGTTGTAACTCTGTTATTATTCAAGACTACCTGTACACTAAAGCTTAGTTATTAATCCAATAATAAATGTCTATCTGAGAGGTACTTTAACATTGGTCATGTAACACGATGTTTTTCAGTTTTGAAGAATCTAATGTATAATCTTCTTAACATTAACTTTATTTTTAACAGGAGTGGGGTTCTCTAACAAATTTTATCCTGTGCCTCTGGATAGGAGGCTGTTAGGGTTATTCAATCAGAAGAACACTAATTCAACATTTATCAAACAGCCTGTATTACAGAAAACTCTATGACATAAGGATGAGTATGTACTTAAAGGATTTCAATAAGAGAAGGAAAAATACTGCTGTACCTTTAACTCTATTATATCCCAGTGATAGATGAACACTGTATATGAAACTGGAGAAAGTACTAAAATAAGCATCAATCATGCATGAAGAAGTTACAGAAAAGATGGAAAGCCTGCTAAATTTGTGGATTTACACAGAGATAGGAAAGTATTGGGGTAAAGCTATTAATAGTCCTAAATGAAGATGACCTAATGTTAATTTCCTCTAAAAATTCTCCTTTCCCCCAATCACTTGCACACACAATCTCAGCACCAAAATTATATTGCTAACAAGCCATTGCCAATGTAGAAAGAACAAAATGTGTTATTTTTCTTTAAAAACCAAAATGTTTTTATGATAAAGAGACAAACTGTAATAATTAGAGCCACATGTAAAACTTTAATCAATACAGGTTCTGATGCTGATGACCAATACTGGTTGTTCACCTTGACCAAAAAGCTTCTGCCCAAAAATAAAAAGGAAGCAGTTTAAAGTCAGGAAAAGCGTGTGTCAGAGTTGTATCCTTCCTCCATACCTCTTAAATCTGTATACTGAACAATTCATTCGAGAAGCTGGACTTTATGAAGAAGAATGTGACATCAGGATTGGAGGACACTCAACGACAACCTGTGATATGACACAAACTTGCTTACTGAAAGTAAAGATTTGAAGCACTTGGAGAAGATAAAAAAATTACAGTCATCAATATTAATTGAATAACTAATCTCAACATTAAAGAAAACAATCCTCACAATTAGACCAATAAGCAGTATCATGATAAATTGAAAGATTGAAGTTGTAAAAAATGTCATTTTAGTTGGATCCACTTTGAAGGCCAAGGAAGCAGCACTAAGGAAATCAAATGGCTTTGGACAAATCTTCCAAGGACTTCTTTAGAGTAATAAAGAGCAAAGATGTTACATTGTAGCATTGTGGTAGGCCATGGTATTTCCCATCATCAAATATGCATATGCAAGTTGGACCATCAGTAAGGAAGATGCAGAAAGAGTTGATGCTTTTTGACTTTGTTAGTTAAGAATATTGAAAGCATATGCCGTGGATTTTTGAAAGAACAAACAAATCATTTTTAGGAGAAGTGCAGGCAGAATGCTTCTTTAGGCAAGGATGGTCAATCTCTAGAGAAAGAGATTGCAGTTGGTAAAATGGACAGTCAACAAATAAGAGGGAGGACCTTCAATGAGATGGATGAATAACATAAGCTTCAAACAATAGACACAGCACAGCAGTGACCATGAGGATGGCTCAGGACCAGACAGTGTTTCTGTCCTGTTGTACATAAGTTTGTGATGAGTCAGAATTGACGAGGTAGCGCCTCTCAACAGTGAAAACAACAGCAGTCACTGGAGGCTAGGATTATGGGAAATAAACATTTCCTCTATTTCTGGGTGGTCTTTTTTCTTTTTATTATAATAAATAGAGATTATAATGGGCATTCTGATGTGTTGCACTGCAACAAAAACTTGTGATGCTTCAAATCCATCACTGTCACTGTCTCCTTCTGTTCATATTTATTGCCTAGGAAATTCTGTGGAGGTTGCTAAGAGAATCAACTCAATGGAAGTGAATGATCTTATAATAAAAATATTTTTTTTAAAATTCCAATTTTAGGTAGTGTGTGTATATATATACTGTAGTATATACTACATAAAATATACAGTACATAATATACACTACAGTATATACTACATAAATTGAATTTTTTATTGGGAAAAATATAGTTTAAAATATAAAATATAGTTTAAAAATATTTAGTTTGTTGATGGGCACTTAGGTTGTTTCCAGCTCCTTGCTATTGTGAACAAGGCAACGATAAACATGGGTGTGCATGATTCACTTTTTTTTCCCTTTTATTGGGAAAAACATATTGGGGGTACAAGGAGGTGAGGGTTGGGGGCAGAAGGGTGAGGATGGGCCAGGATGCAATTGCAGAGCTGCACAGTTTCGTCGGTGGGGGGAGCAGGTGAAGAAAATGATGAGGGTCCAGTGAGGACCAGATGCTACAGAGGAATGACAAGCATTTTCCAATGGTAATTAAACCA
>NW_006399808.1:10852281-10853858 GCF_000299155.1 Elephantulus edwardii | reverse complement strand
CCCCCCCAGCCTGAGCAGCTGCTGGGGGTGCTACACCCCACCCTGCCGCACAGGTGCTCGGCATGCGTGCGGCCCCTCTTGTGCGGGTGGCCAGCGGTCACCCGCTTTCCCCACAGCCGCCATCCTGGCTCCAAGAATTTTCTCCAGAACAAGTCCACCTTGCGGCAGTGTGGTGGCTTCGCTGTACCAGTCTTGAGGAGGGTCAGTGCCCAGCATCCATCCTGGGTGAGGGAATCCATTCATTCCGGCTGTGGAAGCCTCATGGAACTGCAGCGGCTGTGCGGAGAGGCGCGGGCTCTGTAGGGGGAGGGGGAGGTTGGGAGCCACGAGACTCACCCATTTCTCCTTGGGAATCCTTGAATTCCTGTTGTTGAGCCTCGATCTTCACTGAGGGCCAGTCATCAACTGTTTAAGTGTTCAATTATCAATAAGCTGAAGTCTGTGGAAGGCCATAATGGCCCTGCGTT
This sequence comes from Elephantulus edwardii, assembly GCF_000299155.1. Taxonomy (NCBI): domain Eukaryota; kingdom Metazoa; phylum Chordata; class Mammalia; order Macroscelidea; family Macroscelididae; genus Elephantulus; species Elephantulus edwardii. Next base: position 10,853,391 of record NW_006399808.1, on the reverse strand, counting down.
AAGTGGTTTGCTGCTCCCTCAGCTCACCACGTTGTCTCTGCCTCTGCCGCCATCTTGGATCTCCTTAAAATTGATTTTTTTATAATAAAATTTAAAAAATTCCAATTTTATGTAGTATATAGTGACATCCACTTCCTAAATAACATGCCTCCAGATATTCCATGAACTTTGTTAAATGTCAATAGTTGTAGAGGGGCTTCAGGCCTTTTGTTCTTAGGGTCACTATGAGTCGTACTCAACTTGAAGGCCATCAAGAACAACAACATAATAAAGACATCTCTAAATGGCAAATCAATTACTATAAATATTAAGTTTTAAAGTATTATGATTTTTCTAACCAGTACTTTAAAATTCATCAGAGATATGTATTATTTTTTTGTTATCTTTGTATATCCATATTATTATTTTTCTGGATAAGTTTTTCTTCTTCTTGTTTTTGTTGTTATTTTTGCACAAAACAGTTTATGGTTTGTTTGTGTTTTGTGTTTTTTTAAAAAGCTATGCTCATCAAACTTTCCTCAAAAATCTAATTTAGGTTGCCAGTCTCAAAAATTATCCTTGTGTGGGAAATATCTGGTGTGAAAAATAAACCAGTTGTTGATTGTCGTCGAGTGGAGCATAGCTCATAGGGACCCTATGAACAGAAGGCCTGAAACCTTTCTATAACTATCATCATTTATCAAAGTTCATAGAGTTTCCAGAGGCATGTTGTTTAGGAAGTGGATGCAAAGTATATAATAAAGTATATAATTTTAAAAAGTATATAATAAACAAATGAATGGATAGAGAAGCTGTATATTCACACAATGGGATACTACACTGCATTGAAAAACAAGGAACTCATGCAATATTATTCAAAATGGGTGAGCCTGGAGGACATTATGCTGAGTGAAATATCTTAGTCGCAAAAGGACAAATACTGCATGGTGCCACTGCTGTAAAACAGGACCGATAACAGGGTTGGGGTAAGACTGAGAAAAACTGGATAAATTGTGTATACTGCACTGAAACAGATGAGGGAGTGAATAATTTAAAAGCGAAGTATGATAGGATATTATGGTTATCACAAGAGAGTCCACAATTAAGGTTGCATAGTGGAACGTACTTGGG
>NW_006399808.1:10846033-10852136 GCF_000299155.1 Elephantulus edwardii | reverse complement strand
TTTTAAAAAACATTATCATTGCAAAACTTATTTCTTTAAAGAATCCTCTAAGATTAAACTCATCCTCAATGGTTCTTTGAGAATGATTTCATATCAGATTTGCATGTATCTATCATTCTAATAAATGTTCTATAGTGTTCAGATGACAATTATTTGTCCATATTTCTGGTGCTCCTCTTACCACAACTTCCAAGTCAGAAGAGAGAAATATGAACTTTCAAAAAGCTCTCTGATACATGGAAGGCATTACTGTGAGGCTGATAATTATTTTTCTAGTTGTTTAAGAGAGGTTTTGAGCCTCAAAAACTACTTTTTCTTTTTCTGACGAGTTATTTTCCAAAGCATCCCAATTTTAAATTTTCCAGGCTGCCTGTGTTACAGTGTTAGTTGTTACTTGCTATCCACTTGACCTTGTTGTTGTTAGGCACCACTGAGTAGAGTATGACCAATAGTGATCTTATGAACGAAAGATCTAAACTCTATTCTATCCTGTGCCATTCTCACACTCTCTGACACACTAAAGCCCATTGAAGCAGTCACTGCGCTTGAGGGTCTTCTTTTCTTTCACCAACCTTCCACTCTCCCAAGCATGATGTCCCTCTCCAAAGAACAGCCTTTCCTAGCAATATGCCCCAAGTATGTGAGATGTAGCTTTATCATCTTTGCCACCAAGAAGCACTCTGGCTGCACTTTCTCTAAGACATATGTGTTTGTTCTTTTGGCAGTCCAGGAATGTTCAGTACTCTTCTCCAAACCATAGTTCAAATGCATCAGCTCCTCTTCTGTCATCTTTTTTTAAAAAAATTAATTTTAATGAAAGTTTACAGAGACTTAGGGTTTCCATTCATTTATAGTTGCACTTTTCTCTCTGCCCATCCCGTCCCCCTATTCATTCTTCTTTTGAAAAGTGAAACAAAAATTTTTTCATTGTTATACAATCTCTCCCTCCAAAGCTACTCCATTGTGCAGCCTTCATTCTGGACTCCTGTCGTGACAATAATACCTAATCATATATCCATTTTGAACAGTTCTCTCACTCATCTGTTTAAATGTAGTATACATTACTTATCCCCTCTCAGTCTTCCCTCAACCCCAATGTCAGTCTTGTTTTACAACAGCGGTTCTATTTGTCCTATTTGTCCAATATTTGTCGTTTTGTGACCAAGATATTTCACTCAGCATAATGTCCTCTGAGGTCACCCATTTTGTATAATATTTCATGAGTTCCTTGTTTTTCAACACAGCATAGTATTCCATTCGTGTCTATCCATTCGTTTATTGATGGGCACTTGGGTTGTTTCCAAGTCTTTGCTATTGTGAACAAAGACGTAATAAACATGGGTGTGCATATATCTGCTTGGATGGCAGTTATGGTTTCTTTAGGGTATATTCGCAGTAGTGGAATTCTACACCTCACTCTACACACAAAAACCAATGCAAGGTGGATCATGGACTTAGGACTAAAACCAAGGACTATAAACTTCATTAAAGAAAAGCTTGAAAGAAGTCTAGAAGTCCTAACCCACAACATAAACAGTCTTCCAAGCATCCTCGAAAATCTACAACCAGGAGAGGATAAAATAGATGAATGGGACCTTCTAAGAATCAAATCTCTATGCACATCCAAAAACTTCTCCAACAGGGTAAAAAGGGAAGACACAGATTGAAAAAAAAATTTGGTAATGACATGTCAGACAAGGGACTTATATCTAGAATTTATAAAATACTCGAGCACCATAACAAGATAAAGGTAAGTAACTCAATTGAAAGATGGGCACAGGATATGAACAGACCCTTCACCAAAGACCTTCATATGGCCAACAAGCACATGAAGAAATGTTCATAATCCCTAGCTCTAAGAGAGATGTAGATAAAAATGACGATGAGATATCATCTCACCCCAGTAAGAATAGCAAAATTTAACAGAACAGCAAACATCAAATGCTGGCAAGGTTGCAGAGAAACTGGAACCCGTATTCACTGTTGGTGGGAGTGTAAAATGGTACAACCACTGTGGAAGGCTGTATGGCGCTTTTTCTGTCATCTTTACTAATTGTCCAGCTCTCAGATGCATAGCAAGTGAACAGAAAGATCATGGCCTAAATCAGATGCACTTTAGTTCTTAAATTGACTTCATTGTTCCTCAATAATTTGGAGAGGTCTCTGACTGCAGATTTTCCCAGTGCAGTTGTTGTTTGTTGTTATTGTTGTTATGTGCCGTCGAGTTGCTTGCGACTCATAGCGACCCTATGTACAACAGCCCTAAACTTTGCTCTGTCCTGTGTCAATCGCTCTGTCTCTGACATACCCATCCCTATTATCCCAGTCACTGAATCAGTCCACCTCATAGAGGGCCTTCCCCTCCTGCACTGTCCCTCCACCCTCCCAAGCATGATGTCCTTCTCCAAGGACCGGTCTCTCCTCACAACGTGTCCAAAGTATGTTAGACGAAGCCTTAGAATCCGTGCCTTCAAAGAGAGAGGTTTAACCCTTTCCAGGATGAATCTGTTTGTTTTCCTAGCAGTCCACGGTGTTCTCAATACTCTTCTCCACCACCACAGCCCAAAGGCATCAATTCTCCTTCTATCCTCCTTGGTCATTGTCCAACTCTCTCATGCATAACAAGTGATTGCAAAGACCATGGCCTGTATCAGACACACCTCGGTCTCCAGAGACACACCATTGCTCTTCAGTACTTTGGAGAGGTCCCTAACAGCAGGCTTTCCTATGGCAATGTGCCTTTTAATTTCCTGGCTGCTGGTGCCAAGAGTGTTGACTGTGGAGCCAAGCAAACTAAAGCTGTGAACAATCTCAATCTCTTCACCATCCATCCTGATGCTTCCAGTTGGCCCAGTGGTGAGAATCTTTGTCTTCTTGACATTGAACCTCAATCCATGTTGGAGGCTGCAGTCATTGATCCTCTGCAGCAGGTGCTTCAGGTACTCCTCAGTTTCAGCAAGCAGGATTGTTTCATCTGCATAACGCAGATTGTTGATAGATCGTCCACCAATCTTGACCCCACATTTCTCCTCATAAAGCCCAGACTCCTGGACAATCTGTTCTGAATACAGGTTGAAAAGGTATGGAGATAGGATGCATCCCTGGCGTACGCCCTTCCCCATTTTGAACCATGCTGTGTTCCCTTGCTCTGTTCTGACGACTGCCTCCTGGTCTAAGTATAGGTTTCACATTGGAACAATCAAGTGTTCTGGGATTCCCATTCTACTCAGAGTCAGCCACAGTTTGTTATGATCCACACAGTCAAACTCCTTTGCATACATGTCTTGATTTCTCGACTGCTAGTACCAAGGGTGCTGATTCTGGATATAATTAAGACGGAATCATTGACAACATCAAACTTTTCTCCATCTATCATGATTTTACTTATTGGTCCAGTAGTAAGAATTTGTTTTTATGTTGAGATGCAATCCATATCAAAAGGATTATTTGATCTTCTGCAACAAGTGCTTAAAGTCCTCCTGACTTTCATAATTCATAATTTGGTGGTTGTTATTGTTAGGTGCCCTCTGAGTCATTCCCTGAGTTGGGATGGTTCAGCATCATCCTCACATTCACCATAGTGTTTGATCCCATTTTCGTAGACACTGTGACAGTCCGGCCTCTTTTTTCATAATTCTGAAGCATAATGTAATTTTCCAAGAATTGATCTCTCTTGATAACTCAGAGTATATCTAGCCTTGTTCACCTTCAAGGAACATCCTGACTTCACTTATTCCAGGGCAGATTTGTGTATTCTTTTGGCAGTCTACAGTGTATTCAATATTCATTGTCAATACCACAATTCAAAGGCATTTATTAGATCTCCTTCAGTCTGCCTTATCCAAAGTCCAACTTTCAAAGCAATTGACAAAACCATTGCTTGGGTCTAATACATTTTAGTCTTAAAGTGACATTCTAGCTCTTTAACACTTTAAAGTGATCCTTGGCAACAGATTTTCCTAATGCAACATGTCTTTTGGGTTTTTGACTCCTGCTTCAATGAGTGTTTGTAGAAACAAATAAAATGAAGTCATTGACAACTTCAATTTTCTATATTTGTTATCGTGTTATTTATAGATCCAGTTATGAGAATTTCCCCTCCTTTATGTGGAAGTTTGCTGAGGTTTGTAGTCCTTTAGTTTCAAATATTTTTCCTTTCCACCAAATAAAATGTCATATGCACACTGTAGGTTCTTAATTCATCTTCCTCTAATTCTGATATTGAGTTCTTTATATAAGACAGCTCCTTGGAGTATTTGCTCAGCACACAGACTGCACACATCTGATGAAAGGATGCAACCTTGACTCATATCCTTCCTGATTTTAAATCTCTTCTCTGCTCAAATGACCACTTCTTGGTCTTTGTACATGTTCCATAAGAGTAAAATAGTGTTCTGGAATTCCCATTCTATATGATGTTATCTATTGTTTGTTTTGAGCTATACATTCAAATGCCTTTCATAGTCAATAAAACAGAGGTGAACATATTTCTGATCTTTTCTTCTTTCAATCAAGATCCATCTCTCCTTCTATGCCTCTTCTGAATCCACCTTGAATTTCTGGCAGCTCTCTCTCTCTTTTTTTTTTTAATAAGACACGTGCTTGGGTGGGGCGACAGTGAATTTATTGGTTCTTTCTGTGAGGAAAGTGTTTTTCATCTTCTCTGTAAAATGCTTGTCCGTCAGATACTGTTCTAAATCTAAGCATCCAAATTAAGACAGACTAGGAATAAGGATTGGCCCTCCACTTCCAAAATATAACAGGCCTTCGAAAACCCTTTGCACAGCAGAGCACACTTAAATTATACTAACATAGATGGCCACTGAGGCTAAGCCATTAAATTTGGAAACATAAAGGAGGAGGAATACTTTAAGAAGAAACTAATAATTAGTATGTGGAATGTGTGAAACATTGGTTGTTGCTCTTTTGGGGTTGGGTTTTTTTTCCAGTCCTGATGCCACATTCTTTCTCACAAAGTTCGGCCTCATAAATGATCTGTTCAGCATATAGAATGAAAAAGTAAGGAGAAAGGATGCATCCCTGACGCATTCCTTTCCTGATTTTGAACCTTGCAGTATTTCCTTCCACTCTTCTGAGGACTACTTAATTCCTGGTCCAAGTACAAGTTTTCTTGTTTCTGGGGCTTTTTTCCCCAATTTTATTTTATACTGGTTTATATACAAAGTTCATATACATTCTTTTTCACGTAGACTCTTCCCCTTTTATTTACCAATCCCTCCCTCCACCCATCAAATTGTGCATCCCTATGTTTAAGCACTACCCCACTCCCCTGGATCCTCATACACCTCTACAATAATGGTCTTTATGGGACTGAGTTAGTTCACATAGCATAATGCTGGCAGTTCTCTTTTGATGTACTATTACCCATGGAGGACAGTGTTTGGGAGTGGCATCCACTTCCAAAATAGCTTGCCTCTATAAACTGTGAGCATGGAGGAACGATGAAAATTATACAAGTGTTCAGGTCTTTTGTTCATAGGATAGCTATGAGTCGTCTTCTACTCAGCGGCACTTAACAACAATAACAACAACATTCCAAGGGTTTAAAAAATCATCTTTAGCAAGAAGTTCACTTATGTGTGTTATTAATGGTATTATTTCTTAATTTTTGGATTGTGTTGGATAACTCTTGTATATAATGGACACAAATATGGATTCCTTTCAACTGACTAGCCATGTAGCTATCTTCCAACTTCCTTGGCACAGAGGAGTTAGACCTTCCAGTTGCTGGATTTGTATGTTAAAGCATTTCAATTGGCTTTCTGCCAACTCTGCTGCTCACTTGCTACTTTGTCATATTGTGGTGGCTGTCCTGTTGGAAGCTATGCCACCAGAATTGCAAATACCAGCAGGATCATCATGCTGAGCAGGCTTCAAGGGAGCTCTCACATTAAGACAAACTAGGAAACAGAATGAGCTTCTAAAGTAACATCTCCCAGTGAAACCTTTATGAGCTAGCATAGCACAAACACTAAACAATAGCATCTTTCGCTACAACCAGGAGAAGATAACATAGATGAATGGGACCTTCTAAGACTCAAATCCCTATGCACATCCAAAAACTTCTCCAGTAGGGTAAAAA
>NW_006399808.1:10843216-10844623 GCF_000299155.1 Elephantulus edwardii | reverse complement strand
TTCTTTTCACTGGATAAAGAGTCTATTTGTGTGTGTGTGTACCGTCAAATCAGATCTGACTGGTACAGAAGGAGATTGTCCCTCCTTTTCCTGGCAGAGCATCTGGTGGATTCGAACCGTGTGCCTCTGGGATTGTAGTTGCAGCTCCTTGCCACTAGGCCACCAGAGCTCCCCAGGCTAAAGAGTCTATTTTAAGGTGAAGAAAAAGGTTGTTCTGAGAAGGAAAACTGTAGATACTCAAGCAATGTAATTTTTTTTTCTGTCTCTAAAATTCAGAAAATTTTACTTTCCCCAGCACTTAGCCCCAGATATGTCAGGTACAGATCTCACTTCAGACTAAAATTTAGTAATTTATCAAAAAGGAACAAAATATCTCAATCTGAAAGTCAGTGGGGGCAGACATGAGTTTGAACCCTGGTTCTACAATTTAAAAACTAAATAGCTTTTAGCAAGTTACTTTTACCTCTTTGGGTTTCAATTTCTACATCTGTAAAGTAGGTATAACACCACCAAACATGACACACTTGGTGAGAACGTAAAGAAAGCATGTATGTGTGTAAAGTTGTCAGATCATATTGTTGTTGTAAAGTACTGTCAAATCACAACCAACTAATAGCTGACTCTCCAGGAGTTTATCAGAAGCTGTAAATCACACTAGAGGGGATTGCTCATTGTTCACCCATAGAGCAACTGATGGATTCGAACTACGTAAGCCCATAAGACACTTACTAAGACACTATTAGTTATTTCATCTTTCTCTTGGTTGTGTTCATGAGATTACTCAAACTTTTAAAAGTGAAATGAAAGGTTGCTTATAAAACCAAAAATTGCTGTACTTTCTAGATGTTTAATCATAAGACAATTACAAAGCAAAAGTAAAATTTCTCAGTTATTCATCTAAGATCAACTGTATAAGCATCCACTATGTGGTCTTTGGAGAATAATATTGAATATACCATGAACTTCCCAAAGAACAAACGAATATGTATTGGGAGAAATGCAGCAAGAATTTTCTTTAGACATCATGCTTGGAAAAGTGGAAGGTCAGTGAAAAAGATGCAGACTCCACAAGGTGGACAGGCACAGTGACAGCAACTTGAGGCTTACACACAGCTGAGATCATGGGGCTGGCACAGGACTGGGCAGTTTTGTTTTGTCACATGGATCACTATAAGTAGGCGTCAACTCTAACAACACCTAACAACAAAAACATGTCTGTAATCATACCAGATGGCAAGAGGGCAAGCGAGAGAAAGTGAAGGACACTTGGCAGACACAGAAGAATTTCATGAAACAACACATGAGCAAGAGCCTATGGTGATGAAAGAAGAAGTTCAGGCTGCTTTGAAGGATATGGCAAAAAATACGGCCCCAGGAATAGATGGTATACGAATTGACATATTTCAG
>NW_006399808.1:10805811-10841907 GCF_000299155.1 Elephantulus edwardii | reverse complement strand
GGGAAGGCCCTCTATGAGGTGGATTGATTCGGTGACTGGGGTTATCGGGATGGGAGTGTCAGAGACAGTGCGATTGGCACAAAACAGAGCAGAGTTTAGGGCTGTTGTACATAGGGTCGCTATGAGTCACAAGCGACTCAACGGCACATAACAACAACAACATAACATATGCCACTTGATGTTGCTGTGATGCTGCACAGTGTTCCATAGTCTTGTCAAATACCATAATGGTTACCCATTATGTACAGTGTTTGGATGAGTTTCTAGATTGATTTATGTTGGGAAGTAGGAGTAGCTTCCACTTCCTAAAACTAGATGCCTCTGGATACTCTACAAACTTTCTAAACTCTTTAAATGTACAGAAATGATGGTAGTTATAGAGCAAAGTTCTGTACAGCAATGATGTTAGTCATAGAACAGAGTTTAGGTCTTTTGTGCAAAACTTTCAGTTGTATTCGACTTGACGACACTTAACAATTGCTACGTGAAACTAGTGCTGTTATATCTGGAGAAACACTCTTCCGCTTTGTACATCACTCTTTGCAGTATGAAGTAACCTGGGTTGCTGTGATGTTGAACCTTGTGCCGTTGGAGTATCAAATACCAGATTGGCTTCTCAATCTGGACAGTGTTTGGTGGAGCTCCCAATTTAAAAACAGATTTGGAAGCAGGAATGGCATCCACTTCCTAAACCACATGCCTCTGGAAATTCTATGAACTTAGTGAAAAGACGACAGTTATGGAAAGGTGTTAGGTCTTTTTTTCATAGAGTCGCTATGGGTTATGCCCGACTCAACGGCAATCAACAACAACACATATGCCAGGTGGTGTTAGGCATATAACATTATCTCAGCTAGCCACTGCCTCATTTTACAAATGGGTTTCAGACTGGAATTGACTCCTCTGAGCTGACCGTCTGGACGGTTTTCCAAGGTTGTAAGTTATATTAACTTTTCCTGCAGAGCAGCTAGTGGATTTGAACTGCATGCTTTTGGGTTGGCCGTGCAAATTACCTACTCACAAAGTCCCCAGAGCTATTAAATAGATATTCACTCATTATTCCCGAGCCACTCTATTGAAAGAAAGAACACTATACCTTATTTGTTCCTCCCATTCTGATTGGCTATCTTTAACAGTTTCCATTTTTAATTGTTTCACAAAATGTTTTTGTACATCTCAGCTGAGGACCTGAAGAAAATTCTGAATTAAGATCAGTGGAGACCTTTCTAGAAGAAATATAAATATGACCACTGGTTACATCTATATTCTTCTGTAGTGTGGTATAAGTTATGTGTAGGTACTTTTGTATGAAATATTTGTTGTTGTTGTTGTTATGTGCCATTGAGTCACCTGCGCCTCATAGCGACCCTATGCACAACAGCCCTAAACCCTGATCTATCCTGTGCCAATCTCACTGTCTCCGACACACCTACCCCCATTACCCCAGTTATTGAATCAATCCATCTTATCGAGGGTCTTCCTCTCTTGCGCTGTCCCTCCACCCTCCCAAGCATGACTTTCCTCTCCAAGGACTGGTCCCTCCTTGCAACATGACCAAAGTATGTCACACAAAGGTTCAAAATCCTTGCCTCCAAGGAGCAACCTGGTTTAACCCTCTCTAGGACAAACCTGTTTGTTTTTTTAGTAGTCCATGGTATATTCAATATTCTTCTCCAACACCACAGCTCAAAGGTATCAGTTCTTCTATCATCCCTAGTCATTGTCCAGCTCTCTGATGCATAGCAAATGACTGCAAAGACCATGGCCTATATCAGGCGCATCTTAGTCTCCAGACTGACATCATTGCTTTTCAGTACTTTGGAGAGGTCCCTAACAACAGACTTTCCAATTGCAATACTTCTTTTAATTTCCTGGCTGCTGGTCCCAAGAACGTTGATTGTGAAGCCAAGCAAACTAGCGCTGTTAACAATCTCAGTCTCTTCACTATCTGTCGTGATGCTGCCAATTGGCCCAGTGGTGAGAATAATTTTTTCTTGATATTGAGCTTCAATCCATATTGAAGGCTGCAGTCCTTGACCTTCTGCAACAAGCTCGTCAGGTCCTCCTCAGTTTCAGCAAGCAGGGTTGTGTCATCTGCATAACATAGATTGTTGATGAATCTTCCTCCAGTCCTGACGCCACACTTCTCCTCATAGAGTCCAGCCTCCCAGATAATCTGTTCTGCATATAGATTGAAAAGGTATGGAGATAGGACACATCCCTGGCGTACACCCTTCTCAGCTTTGAACCATGCAGTGTTTCCTTGCTCTGTTACAATGAAATATGAAAGGAGCTGGAGAAAAGAGAGAGAGAGAGAGAGAGAGAGAGAGAGAGAGAGAGAGAGAGAAAAGAAGAAGGAGGAGGAGGAGAAAAGGAAGGAAGGAAGGAAGGAGCTGGAGTCTGAAAATCAAAAGGGCCAAACTTGCTCAGCATTTCTTAAGCTTAAGGAACTGAAGAACAAATTCAAACCTCAAGTTGCAATATTTAAGGATGCTTTGGGCAGAATAGTAAATGATCCAGGAAGTATGAAAAGAAGATGGAAAGAAGTATACATACTCACTGTACCTCAAGGAATTGGAAGACACAGGAGAATTTCATGAAACAACATATGAGCAAGAGCCTATGGTGATGAAGGAAGAAGTTCAAGCTGCTTTTAAAGAATTGGAAAAAAATAAGTCCCCAGGAATTGATGGTATACCAACTGATATATTTCAACAAACAGATGCTGTCCTAGCTGTGCTCACCAAGTTGTACCAAGAAATCTGGAGGACAACCACTTGGCCAACTGACTGGAAGAGATCTATATTTGTTCTCATCCCAAAGTAAGGTGATCCAACAGAGTGTGGAAATTATCAAGCAATATCATTAATATCACATGCAAGTAAGATTCTGCTGAAGATTGTCCAAAAATGACTGGAACAGCACATCAACAGAAAAGTACCTGAAATGCATGCTAGGTTTAGAAGGAGTCATGGTACGATGGATATTGTAGCTAATGTTAGATGGATCTTGGCTGAAAGTAGGTAGTACTAGAGGAATGTCGATCTGTGTTTTATTGACTATGCAAAGGCATTTGACTGTGTGGATCACAACAACCTGTAGCTAACTCTGAAAAGAATGGGAATCCCAGAACACTTGATTATGCTAATGTGAAACCTATACTTGGACCAGAAGGCAGTTGTCAGAACAAAGCAAGGAAACACTGTGTAGTTGTTGTAAGTATCATAAATATGACTACCTTTTAAGTCTCTAGTCTTCTGTGGTGTGATAGAAGCTACGTGCAGGTGCAAGTACATATGCATGAAATCCTGAATCTCTTTCTATTTTTCTATCTAATTGGCAATCTGCTCAGCATGTTTAAAGGCTTTCAGCTCCATGGTTTCCTCAGGGAAAAGAGGAGTTGTCTCTGCTGTAGCTCTTTAGAGTTTCTCTTGCTTTTGCAGGAATGAGCATTGGGCTAGATTGTGGTCAGGCTGGAGGCACTCGCTCAGGCCCCTGTACGAACTGATCTTGTTCAAAGTTTGTTAAAAGTATTGCCCTACTTTGTGCTTTCTTTTTGAAATATATTTTATAGCTCTGTGTTAATTTGTAATTATATAATCAAACAGTTCAATGATTTACATTCTCGGGTCATGTTATAATGTTTTCAAAGAGGACCACTTCAGATATAAATGCTATAGATGAAGTCTTATGTCTTTAATCCTAACATATGTTAACTCTTAGACAAAGCCTATTGAAGGTAGTCTATTTCCTTCTTTTATTAATATTCTAGAACATTCCCATAAGAATACAGATTTCACAAAGGCAAATAATATGTTTTTCTGTATTTCTTTGTTTTAATAACTCTACTATATTCTACACTTAAAAGAACATCCTATTCAATATAAACTTTTGTTAGATGACATTGAGTCGAGAATGATTCATAGCAACCATATGAACAAAAGATCTGATCCCTGCTTTGTCCTGTGCCATCCTCACACTTCCAGACACACAAGAGCCAAGACACACAAGACACACATCAGTTGCCATGTCAATCCTCCTGGTCGAGGGTCTTCCTCTCCTTCACTGACCCTCCACCCTTCCAATAAATTTCCATAGAATGAAGACTGTAGCATAAACATTTCCAAGTAAAAGTAGAAGCCTTATGCTTAAAATTTATTGTTGTTGTTATGTGCCATCGAGTCGCTTGCAGCTCATAGTGACCCTATCTATGTACAACAGCTCTGAACCCTGCTTTATACTGAGTCAACCTTATTGTCTCTGACACTCCTGCCTCCATTGACACCAGTCCCTGAGCCAATCCATCTCATCTAGGATCTTCCTGTCTTGCGCTGTCCCTCCACACTTCCAAGTATGATGTCCTTCCCCAAGTACTGGTCCCTCCTTGTAATGTGCCCAAAGTATGTCAGAAAGAGCTTCAGAATCTTTGCCTCCAAGGAGCGTTATTGTATGTATTATTTTCTCTATTATGAGAAGCTTCTTTTAAACTCTATTATCTACTATGATCTGCTATGGCAAGGTAAGAAAAGTAACTACATAAAAGCAGTTTTCCTAGCCAGAAAGATCACTTTAGTTCTCTCCAGACTCCTCCTTTCCCCTCCCCAGGATCCTCCTCTCCTCTGCAATGTCTCTTTATTTTCAAGAGGATTCCTGCATGGGAGGAGACTACCCATCTTTCTCCCTCTGAGTGAGTTTGAACCACCAGAGAAATGCTGCCTTTTAGTTAACAGTACAGCTCTCTGCAGACTTGCCCCAGACCTCCTAACCGGAACATTTAGAAACACAATCCTTAAGGCTAATTTTACTGGCTGAACAAGAGTTGATTAACTATTTTTCACATAAGATGTTGTTGAAAATGTTTTCAAGTGGTTTATGTTCTAAGTATGCATGTCACTATTTCTTATTGCTCTGCATTTGGTAGACAGAAGTCTTTGATGTCTATGCACTTAACCCCCTTCTTAGAAACACTTTTCCTGGAGCTCAGCTTGTGCTCTGATCCAGCCAGCCAGCAGTATTGGATGGAGATGCAATAGAGGAGCTGTAAAACCCATTTAGTAAATGTTTATTGAACTTTTACTGTATATAAAGCACTTGCCACTTCTAAGGGACAAAGGAGCCTGCTCAAGGAACCCTGGCTTCATTATGAAGATACATTGCTTTCTTTTTTGAGGCAAATTCTCTACCAATTACATCATTTTAGAAGCAAGAACAAAAGCACATTTCAAAGTCTGATCTGATTTTTTTATTATCCATGCTTCTTTTCCTTGCCTTGAGTATGAATATTAAACAGCACTCCTATCAGTAATGGGGACACAGTTGTGATTTTTGAAGCTGTCTCAATTGGATTAGGTGGGTGAAAGAGGTGGGAGTAGTACATCAGAATTTTGGGAAGATGGGGAGAGCAGGGAGAAAAGTAATGTATGTAGTCAGAACACAAAGTAGTTCTTTTTGCCAATATTTTCATGTGTTTTTAGTCATACTGTTTAATGTTTTGAAATTCAAATAATATTAAGTAAGGCACATGTTTTTAAAAGAGAGACTAGAAACATCGTTATAAATGAACCCCCAAACCTCAAGAAATTAATGACTACAGGGTTTTTTTCTCTAGTCAAAGTGCGCGTAGAAGACATTCAATGTATACTTTAAATTGAATAAGATCAGTGGCTGATTTACTCAAACACATGTGATTTAATAAATTCACACAGAAAATAATGTCATCAAATTTTTTGCATACAATCTTGCTTGAAAACTGAATTGGTTTAGGGTCTAAAATTGAACTTGTAAATCTCTAAACACAGTAAGAAACCTTTGTAGCTCTGAGTGTGTCTCTTTTTATTCTGACATTTTGTGTTTCCAGCTGTTTATTACCTCTGTAAAATTCCACAGTAAGAACCACCTCTGCCTCCTCATGCCTTCTACACAGTTAACACAACACTGGGAATAGTCTGAATCAGACTGAGGGGTGCTCTCAACTCTGAATTTCTCTGTCCTCAAGCTGGGCATCCAGACAAGTAAGAATTTCAATTTAGACACTTTTAGTTTCCAGTCCTGGAACTACTTTGGTGCATGACGTTTTCACAGAACATGTTATTTCCTTCCTGCTGTCAGCTTGCAGACCACTGATAAAATTCAAATCCATCCATTCCTGTGGTTGGAGGTGGATGGAAATAATGTCCATGGCACAGTCCCTCCCAACCCAGGACTTTAGGAGCTGATGTCCTGGATGGTGCCTTCACCTTCAGAAGTCTAAGGAATATTTACCCCTAGCTTCAGAACATCATATTGCATTGAAATTCCAGAAAGTTCCCCTTTTTATTTTTATTTTCTATTTGTTTACATACAAAATTCTTATACATTGTATATCATTCATGTACATTTCACACATTCCTTCATTTACGTTGTATTTCAATCACTCATGTGCATTGTGTTTTATAAAATTAATCATCATTGATCTATGCCTAATATTACCTGTCTTTTCAGGTCCCCATTGGATCTTTCCTTAATCCTTCCTCCTTCCTGCTTCCCCCTCTGTCACTCATACTCTATTATCCCAGTGATTTCCTCCCCTCCCCACTCTCTGCCCCTCCCTGCTTCCTCCTTTGGACTTTTATTCACATTGTTTTAGTTATCCTTCTATTTTTACAATAATGGTCTTATGCAATATTTGTCCTTATGATACCAAGTTCATTCACTCAGCATAATGCTCTCTAGACTCGTCTGTGTAGTTTTTAAAAAAGCATTCTTCCTTAGTGCTGCATGTTGTTGTTGATGATGATGCCCTTCCAGTCGAGCACAACTCATAACAAAAGGACTGAAGCCCCTCTACAACTATGGGCATTTATCAACGTTCATAGAGTTTCTGGAGGCATGTTATTTAGGAAGTGGATGCCATTACTCCGTTAAGTATGAATTTACCACAGTTTCCCAATCCTTTCATTTGTTGGTGGACATTTGAGCTATTTCCATTTTCCTGCTATTGTGAATTATGCTGCTATGAGCACAGGTGTATAAATCTTTGTGCCTCATTTCTGTCTTCCTCAGGGCATATTCCCAGCAGTAAACTAGCTGGGTCATATAGGATTTCTATGTCGAGATTTTTTAAATATCAAACTGCCTTCCAGAGTGGTTGTACCATTTTATAATCCCATCAATGCATGAGAGTTCCAATCTCCAACATCCTATCCAACATTTTTTTGATGGTCAATTTTCCCTTGAGATCAGCTCCAAAAAGTAAGTTATGAGGACTGAACACAAGTTGAACTTGAGTGACACCAGTAGTGGGATGATCTCTGTGATGCATCCCCATGCTGATTTGGGAGCAAAGGATGCTTTGAATCTAAAAAAGAAACTCCTACCCAGGAAAAAAAAATAGCCAGTTTCATTATTTGACTGCACTGTGTTACAATGACCTCCTTTAATCCTTGCAGCAATCCTGTGAGGTAAATTCTATTATTATCCTTACTTTACAGGTGAGAAGACTGCAGCACATACAACTAAATATTGCTTACATAAGGTCAAGTTCTGTTGAATCACTTTTCTTGGGAATTGTTCTTGTTGTTGATTGCCATTGAGTTGAGCACAACTCAAAGCAACCCTATAAACAAAAGATCTGAAACCTTTCTGCAACTATTGTCATTTATCAAAGTTCATAGAGGTTCCATAGGCAGGTTGTTTAGGAATTGGATGTCATTCCTTCTTCCAATAGGACCAAATACATCTTCCAATCAGTCAGCCA
The DNA here is from genome assembly GCF_000299155.1 of Elephantulus edwardii. Lineage (NCBI taxonomy): Eukaryota > Metazoa > Chordata > Mammalia > Macroscelidea > Macroscelididae > Elephantulus > Elephantulus edwardii. The sequence goes on along the minus strand of NW_006399808.1, from coordinate 10,834,172 downwards.
GATCATTGTTCTCCAAATTCCCTGGCATAGACTGGTGAGTGTGTCCAGGGCTGCATTTGTTTGTTGAAACATGTCAATCAGTATCCTATCAATTTCTAGTGCCTTCAGTGCAATTTTATCCTCTTCCTTCATTGTTATTATATGCCATCTATATGCCATCAAATCACCTGTGACTCATAGCAAACCTATGTACAATAGTTCTGAAGCCTGCCCTGTCCTAAGCCAGTCTCACTGACTCTGACACACCTAGCCCCCCTTGCCCTAAATATTGTATCAATCCATCTCATTAGGGGTCTTCCTCTCCTGTGCTGTCCCTCCACACTTCCAAGCCTGATGTCCTTCCTCAAGGACTGGTCTCTCCTGGACACATGCCCAAAGTATGTGAAATGGAGCTTCAAAATCCTGGCCTCCAAGGAGAAACTTGGTTTCACTCTCTCCAAGACAGACTTCTTTTTTCCTTGGCAGCCCATGACATGTTTAAGACTCTTCTCTAGTACCACAAGTCAAAGACATCAATTCTTCTCCTATCATCCTTAGTCATTATCCAGCTCTCTGATGCATATAATTGCAAATAATTGCGAAGACCATGGACTGGATCAGGTGCACCTTAGTCTCCAGACTGACATCGTTGCTTCTCAGTATTCTGGAAAGGTCCCTGCCAGCAGATTTACATAATGCAATTCACCTTTTTATTTCCAACTGCAAGCAAAGCAAGCTGTAACTGTTAACAATTTCAGTCTCTTCTCCATCCATAATGGTGCTGCCAATTGGCCCAGTGGTGAGAATCTTTGTCTTCCTAATGTTGAGCTTCAATCCATATTGAAGACTACAGTCCTTGACCTACTGCAGGAAGTGCTTCAGGTCCTCCTCAGTTTCAGCAAGCAGAGTTGTGTCATCTGCATAACGCAGATTGTTCATGAGTCTTCCTTTAATTCTGATGCCACAGTCCTCCTCATAAAGTCCAGCCTCCTGAATGATCTATTCTGCATATAGATTGGAAAGGTATAAAGACAAGATGTATCCCTGATCCATTCCCTTGCTGATTTTGAACCATGCAGTGCTTCCCTGCTCTGGTCTGAGGACTGCTTCCTGGTCTAAGTATAGGTTTTGTATAAGGACAAGCTGGGATTCCCATTCTCCTCAAGGTTAACCACAATTTGTTGTGATCCACACAGTCAAATACTTTTACAAACTCAATAAAACACAGATATCCCTCTGGTACTCTGCTTTCTGCCAAGATCCATCTGACATTGGCAATAATGTCTCCTCCAGATAATGTCTTTTCTAAACCAAGATTGTATTTCTGGTAGATCTCTGTCAATGTACTGTTCTAGTTTTTTCTGGATAATATTCAGCAGTATTTTGTTTGCATGTGATATTGGATGATAATTTCCACACTCTGTCAGGTAGCCTTTTTTGGGAATGGGAATAAATATTTATCTCTTCCAGTCAATTGGCCAGGTTGCTGTACACCAGATTTCTTGGCACAACCTGGTGAGCATGTCCAGGGCAGCATCTATCTTTTTGTTGAAATATGTCAATTGGTATTTCATCAATTCCTGGGGCTTTGTTTTGTTCCAAGTCCTTCATAGCAGCCTGAACTTTTTCTTTTATCACCATTGCTCTTGATCATATGTTGTTTCTCGAAATTCTTCTGTGTCAGCCAATTCTTTTTGGTATAGTGACTCTGTATAGTCTTTCCATCTTCTTTTAATACTTCCTGGATACTTCCATAGCATCCTTAAGAATTGTGACTCGAGGCTTAAATTTGTTCTTTAGTTCCTTCAACTTAGGAAATGCTGAGCGAGTACAGCCCGTTTGATTTTCAGACTCCAGTTCCTTGCACATTTCATTGTAATACTTTGCTTTGTCTTCCCGTGCTGCCCTTAGATATTTTCTAGTCTTCCTTCATTACCATTACTCATATGGTACTTGCTGAAATTTTTCAGTGTCAGGCCAACTGATTGGAAGAGATACACATTTGTTTACATTCCCAAGGAAGATGATCCAACTCAATGTAGAAACTATCAAACAATATCATTAATATCATATGCAAACAAAATACTGCTGAAAATAATTTAAAAACAACTAGAATGGTATGTAGATAAAAAACTGCCAGAAGTTTAAGTAGGATTTAAAAGAGTCGGTGGCACCAGTAATATCATTGCTGATGTCAGATGGATCCTGGCTAAAAGCACAGAATAACAGAAGAATATCTATTTGTACTTTATTGACTATGGAAAGACATTTGATTGTCTGGATCATAACAAGTTATGGCTAATATTGAGAAGAATAGGAATCCCAGAGCACTTAATTGTGTTCATGGGAAACCTATACCCAGACCAAGAGGTGTGAACAGAGCAAGGGAACACTTGGTTTAAAATGAAAAAAGGAACATCTCATGATGTTATCCTCTTTCCATATCTATTCAGTCTGTATGCTGAGCAAATTATTTGCGAAATTGGAATCTATAAAGAAGAATATGACATCAGGATCGGGGGAAAATTCATCAATAACCTTCATTAAGCAGATGACAGACACAACCCTGCTTGCTGAAAGTGAGGAGGACTTGAAACACTTGATGAAGAAGATCGAAAATCAATATGGATTGCATCTCAACATTAAAGAAACAAAAATTCTCACCACTGGACCAATAGGCAACATCATGACAGATGGAGAAAAAAATTGATATTGTCAATGACTTCATGTTACTTGAATCCACTAACAACACCCTGGATACCAGGAAACGGCTCTAGTGTGTCAGGTGGTGTGAAGATGGCACACGATAGAACAGGGTTCAGATCTGTTATTCATAGGGTCTCTATGGGTCGTACATGACCTAATGGCACCTAACGACAACAGCAAATTACGAATTTAATTTCCCTTTACGACAATCATTAATTTATTAGATTCAGAGAAAAATGTTTCAACCTTAAATGTATACTGTTTTAAAAAATTGTATTATTGGTAGGCTGGTGGTGAGGCGGGTCCGGGAGCCAAGCCTGGGCCCCTCTGCCCTTCCCCCACCCGGGAAAAGAGTGGGCTACCCTGAGGGGCCGAGTTTCCCTGCTGCCCAGCTGCCTGTGCTTAAGGACTGAGGTAGAGTGAGCAGTTCGTCTTCCCAGGCCTACGCTCCAGCTCCCCGCTGGGACTCCCCGAGGCACCTCCCGGCGAGCCTGGAAGCTGTATCGCTGTTCTCTCCATAGACAATTTCATACTTAGGTATCGTAACAGAAAAAACATAACTCATTCTACAAAGAGAAGTTTACTCAGCAAGGTGAGTGTCTCTGAAAGCAGCTGTGGAAGCTCTCCTTCTGCAGATATTTCTAAGTTCTTAAGGAACTTTGGACAAAACTTAAAGAGTACCATGATAAAGAAGCTCAAAGTTTACAAGTAATAGTCGACAAAATGAAAAAGGAACGAATTTTAGATGCACAAAAACTTGAAGAATTTTTCACCCAAAATCAACAACTGAGAGAGCAACAAAAAGTCCTTCATGAAAACATTAAAGTTTTGGAAGATAGGTTAAGAGCAGGATAGTAGGGGTTTGTGCGGGGAGAAGGGTGCAACAATGAATGAATGGAATCCCCAAATCTCTGTAGATGTTCATTGAAATGAAAAATAAACAACCTAAATTTAAAAAAAAAAAAAGAGCAGAATAGTGTGATCACTGTGCAATGACTGAAGAGCATATGAGGAAAAAGCCCCAAGAATTTGAAAACGTCTGGCAGAAGAATCTTAAACTTATCACAGAGCTTATGAATGAAAAGAACACTCTGCAGGAAGAAAATAAAAAGTTTTCCAAACAACTGCAACAGAAAATTGAAAATTATCAACATCAAGCAACTGAACTTGAATTCGAGGAAAATGTGATTCCAGATTCACCAATCACTGCTTTCATTTTCTAGAGTTAACCAACTTCAAAGAAAGGAGAACCTTCATGTCCCATACATAGAACAAATGGGCAGTAAATTGGAGCACTCTGTGTGTACAGATGGCAAAGAATTGAGTAATGAACAGAGGTCTTAGACTCATCCACAGCATAGTCCTAAGGAAAGTGAAATATTAGTGACTGACACTAGCAATCAAAGTCAATCTCCCATGACTAAAACACATGGAACAAGCAATAGCTCCCCTGATAAGTCACCACCTTTTAATTTAGCTACAGTTGTTCCTGAAACACTTGGACTTAATGTTCAGGAAGAATCTGAATCTCAAGGTCCCATGAGTCCTCTTGGTGATGAGCTCTACTGCTGTCTAGAAGGAGATGACAAAATATAGCCTTTTGAGGCATCTACAAGAAATAGCAGCAATACTGTAAGATTTTCAGACTGTTTCAAAGACTCCTCACCAAGAAAAATTGGCCACTCGGACATTGTCGCCTGTATTTGGAGCCACTCCTGATGTGAAGAATAGTTTAGGTTTGAATACAAGCTTATCCCCTTCTTTACTGGAGGTAGGGGAAAGAAAACAACTGAAAATAGCCCCTTTTGACAACACATCTAATTCTAGACCAGAAAAAACAAAATCAAAGTCTGAAGATAGTGGCCTTTTCACACATCAGAATCTTGGGTCTAAAATAAAGATGATCATTGGCCAGTCGAGTTCTAATAAGCAGATGCTTGTAAATAAAAGTGTAAGTGAATCCATGGATGCACAGGGTAGTAATTAGCATATTAAAGATGCGGTGACTGATAAACATTTAATGCCACTGAAACCACTGGGAAGCAGAACACCCAAAAGGAAGAAAACTGAGGAAGAAAGTGAACATGAAGTAAGCTGCCCCAAAGCTGTGTTTGATAAAGAAAATGTATTTCCTTTTCCAAAGGATAATGTTTCAGCTGTCGGTGGGGACTATGTGATGGATAAACCTCTGGATCTGTCAGACCGATTTTCAGCTACTTACGTCAAGAGAAAAACCAAGGAAGTGAGATCTCTAAAAACAGGTTAAGCTGGGTGACCCTTCATGAGACTCTGAAACCCATTCCAAAGAGTTCAAAAATTCTTGAGTGGGACCTGTGTGCTAGCCAGAGAGTCCCTAGAGGACCCCTAATTACAGGACAGTATCCTCTGGGCCTTTGGGCCTTTGTAAATCATCTCCAGATAGTAAAACATCACTTCAAATTAAAGAAGAAAACACTGTCTTCAAAATCCTTCTACAGCCACATGAAAGTTCAGAACCTGAGAAACTTTGAGGACATGAAGGTTGCTACTATGTCTCATGAGCTGAAAAAAGTGAAAACCAGGTCAATCCTGTGAACTGACGTCAGTTAAATCCATGTAGAATTGCCAAAACAAAGTCTCTACAAAGCAATCAAGAAGTATTTTTTGAAAACGTCCAGTGGAGTATGAATCCAGAAGCAGACCTTTCTCAATAGAAAATGGACATTACAGTAATAGATGCCAAAGATGGCAGTTAAGATTAAGAGGTGGAGAGACTATGGACATGGACTGTATGTTGGTCAGTGAAACTATGCTTTTAAAGATGAAGAGGCAAAAGCAGAAAGATGAAAAAAAGCCCAAATGAAGAAAGAAAATGTAATGAGATAGTTTGGAAGATATGTTTGATCAGACAACACACGAAGAATATGAATCCTGTTTGGCAGATAATTTTCCCCAAGGAGCAGATGAAGATGAGGAATCGTCTGCTGTCACAAACCAGCCAAACAGTAATGATGACAAACATGATAAAACCAAACAGAAAACACTTGTGAGGCCATATTTTAAGGATGGTGAAAGGGAGACTAGCATACAAAATTTTCCTCATATTGAGGTGGTTCGGAAAAAAGAAGAGAGAAAAAACCTGCTTGTACACACTTGTAAGGAACGTGAAATTTATCATGCAGATGTCCCAGCAGAAGAAATAAAAAGAAGTTGGCTTCCTGCTCAAGACACCTGTTCTGCTACATTTCACCCAACACACCAGAGAATTTCTGGGAAGTTGGTTTTCCTTCTACTCAGACTTGTGTGCAGAGAGATTACATTAAGGAAGATCTTGATCCCTATCCCTGTTCAAAGAGACGGCAGCCTTACAATGTAATGTTTTCTCCAAAAGGCAAGGAACAGAAGTCATAGATATTGAAGCAAAACCAGAATAGAAGACACCACTTTTTCCTTTTTAGTTATTTATAGTTAGATTTAGTACTAAACACTGATTTTTTTAATCTTCTATAAGTTGATTTAGAAATCCATTTTCTATTGAAAATGTTTTTAAATTTCATTACCCACCACACAGACAACTTTAAAAAATTGTATTATTTTAACTAATTATAAAGGAGCCTTGGTGGTGTAGTATTTAATGAGTTGGACTGCTAAGAACTGGCAATTCAAACCCAGCAAGTCTATAGGAAGAAAAGAAACCGGGCAGTCTTCTCCCACATGGCTTTACAGCGTCCAAAATCTGATGAAGGATTGCTATAAGTTTGACTCAACTCAGTGGTAGTGGGTTTGATTTCGGGGCTTTAGCTAAGAAATAGAAATGTCTTTTTCTACAAAGGAAATTATGATTTTTGCTATATTTTATTGTATTCTATAATTCCCCCCGCCCTCTATGTTGGAACTCAACAACAACAAAACACATGTGTTTGAAAGAGTGACTTAAGAATAGACTACTTTTGTTGTTGTTGTTGTTTAGGTGTTTGGTGTTTATTCAAAATTTCTTTTGAGGTTGTTAGAAATCCCATCCAAGTCTGCCCAGATTTAGTGTGTTGAGCTCTGAGGAGATGAGTGATGGGCTTAATTTCCAGTTAACAGATCCTTCTAATTTTCTGCTAATTTGATTAGGTAGAAGTACTAACACATTGTAGTTTAAATTTATTTTTCTTTTTGAGTGAAGTTGAGTTCCTTTTTTATGTTCGTAAGAGACATTCACCTTTCATTTTCTCAGAACTGCCTGTTTATACCTTTGGTGCTTCTTTCTATTGGGTTTGAGGTTTCCTATCTTAGCTTTGATGGGTTGGGTTTTTTTAACCCCCCCCCCAAAAAAAAAAAAACAACCAACCAACCAAAAACACTGGTAAGGAGAAACTATTTTTAAAATGAGATATAATTATAACTTTTTGCTTGTTTTGGAGCCCACTGTCTTTCCCTCAATTTCTATTTTCCTGTGATGAATTTTCTATTACCTGCGTCTTCTTTCCTGGTTTATTCTTTCTTATTCAATGAATATTTCCTCTTTTAGGTGGGAGTGTTTTCAGTTTCTTTCTTTTTTTTTTCTTGGTAACTTCCTAAGATAGAATGCAAGTTTTCAACATCTTATATATCTAAAATTATCTTTGGTCCAACCATCTACTTAAATGGGAGGTTGGCTATTAAACTCCAGATTAGAAAAAATGTCTTTAAGATTTTCAAGGCACTGTATCACTGTTCTCTATCTTACAGTATTGGTCTCAAGAAGAGCAATTCCATTTTGATTATTTATCTTTTATGTTGTCTTCTTTCATTCTGAAAGATCTTAGTGGCTTCCTTGCCCCTCTTCCTGCTTTCCCTGCCCCCGAGTTCCTAAGGAGCCATGTTGTAGGTCTTTTCTCATTTAATCTGAGCAGATCATTTATTAGAGAACTTGTTTTCTGTCTAGACAATGTTCTACATTATTTCCTTCTTAATTTCCTCCTGCCTGTCTCCTCTGTTCTCACTAGAATTTTTTCAGATATGGTATCTCTTTTGTAGAAATGAGTCAGTAGGTTGATTTTTAGAGCAGCTCTATAATGGACAAAGGCGCTCTGGTGGCTTAGTTTGTAAGGAGTTGTGTGTCTGACCCTAAGGCTATTCAACAGCAGCTCTCCAGAGCAGGATGGCCAATCTCATTGGTGCGATTTACAGCTCTGGGACACAGTGGAGGGTCAGCTATGAGTTGGTAAACACTCCACAGCAATGAGAGTATTTACTAGACACAATTTTTACTAGACAAAACTATGCGGAAATCTAAAAAAAAAAAATCACAACGTATCCTAATATTCAGTAATGAATAGAATTCATCACAGTATAAAAAAAAAGAAGGCTGTCATTTTCTAAGCGTAGCTGAGCTACAAGATCAAATAGAGACTAGTGGCATTTTAAAGTATCATCAAATGATCTAAAATGTAGAACAATGCCTGTCACATTATGGGAATTTGGCAAATTTTAAGTACATAAATAACTGCTTTTCTCAAGTATTTGAACTGAAATACTTTAATTGGTTGGTAGAAAACATACATTGTATTCACATCATGAGCAATTCGTTTCAAGAAAATCCCTGGTATTCATGCCTTTTTGATGTTAGGTACCATCCAGGCAACCACATCTCATCGCAACCGTATGAACCATATGACCTTGCCTTATCCTTCACCAATCTCCCTCATGCTCAAGCCCATTGTTGTAGTCTCTGTGTCAATCTGTCTCATCGAGGATCTTCCTCTCTTTTGCTGACCCTCTCCCTTTCCCAGGACAATATCCTTTTTCTGGCCTCTTCCGACAAGATGCCCAAACTATGTGAGATGAAGTTTCACCATCCTTACATATAAGAAGTGCTCTTGCCCCAAACCATAAAATTAGTCAATGACAAACTAGGATCAAGCTTAGACAGCCTAGTCTATAGGATAAAGAGACTGTCAAATACAACCAGAAACGCCCAAATTGATGAATGGGATCTTCAAAAGATTAAATCCCTGTGCATATCAAAAACTTTTCCAACAGAGTGGAAAGAAAACCTGACTGTGAAAAAACATTTGGTAATACCATTTCAGACAAGCATTTTATGTCAAAAGTTTACATTATCCTCCAGGGCCTCCATAACAAAAAGAATGATAACACAATCACAAAATGGGCAAAAAAAAACATGGGAAGAATTTTCACAGAGGGAAATATTGCTATGACCAACAAACACATGAAGAAAAGCTCCAAATCACTGGCAATAAGAGAGATGCAAATAAAAACCACAATGAGATACCATCTCAGTCCAGTAGCAGTGGCAAAATTTAAAATGACAGTAAATTATACATATTGGAGAGGTTGTGGTGAGATAGGACGTCCTGTATATTGTTGGTGGGATTGTGAAATGGTAATACCACTCTGGAACAGTTTGGTGTTTCCTCAAAAACTGAACATAGAAATTCCATATAACCCAGCTATTCCACTGCTTGGAATTTACCCTGAAAAAATGAGAAGTGAGGCACAAAGACTTGCACACCATTGTTCATAGCAGCATTATTAACCATAGTGAGAAGATGGAAATAGCCCAAATGCCCAACCACAATGGAATGGATTTAGAAATTATGGTACATTCACACAATGGAATACTATCCAACACATAGGAGCAATGATTTTGTAAAAGACTAACTTGGGAGGCACTGGAAAGCACTATGCTAAGTGAACTAACTCAGTCTCATAAGGACAAATACTGTATAAGACATTATTGTAGAATAAGTATGAGGATCCAAGGCGGGGAAGGTTGGAGCAGAGGGATAAGGATGGGTAAATTTTGTGTGTATGGGTGTGATAGTTAATTATAGGGTTGCACAATTTGGTGGGTGGTAGGAAGGATGAATAAAGGAAATGGGAATGATCTTGTGTGAAAAAATGATGTATATGAACTTTGTAAGTAAACCAGTATAATATAAAAATTTTATTTAAATAAAGATTTTTTTAAAAGGAGTGCTCTGCTTGCACTTCCTTTAAGCAGTTTTGTTTGGAGTTTTTTGTTTGTTTGTAGTCTGTAGTATATTTAATACCCTTCACTAACACCACAATTCAAAGGAGAAACAATACAACTCTGATGAACATCTCTGTTTCTAAACCATGCAGTGTTCCCTAGTTCTGTTTGGACAACTGCTTCTTAGTTTATGTATAAATTTCATATAAAAGCACAAGAAATGTTATGGGATTTCCCTTTTTTATCAATGTTAGTCATAATTTATTATGATCCACACAGTCAAGTACCTTCACATAGTCAATAAAGCACAATAATTATCTTTCTGATATTCTTTGCTTTCAGTCAAGATCCATTGGACATCAGCAGTGACACATCTCATAACCCTTTTGTATCCAGCTTGAATTTCTGGTAGTTCTCTGTCAATGCCAAGATTGAGTAATTTTTTAATAGTGTTCAGCACGTTTTTACTTGCCTTTTACTTATAATGATATTAATTTTCACACTCTGTCTTGTAAGAGAGGCAGCCACTGTGCTCCTTGGAAGCAAAGATGGTGAGACAGATTGACACATTTTGGGAATTTTTATTAGGAGCGGCAAGTCACTGGAAGGGGACATCATGCTTGGAAAGGGAGGGGGATAAGTAGGAGAGGAAGACCCTCAACAAGATAGATTGACACAATAGCTGTAATAATTGGTTTAAGCGCAGGGGAAATTTTGAGGATAGCACATGCTAGGTCAAGAATTTTGTCTGTTGTACATATGGTCTCTATGAATTGGAGTTGGGTTGTCTACACCTAACAATATTTACATTTATATCACATTTGTTTTTCTGTCAATATAAAGTCATACTTCACAATTGTTGTTATGTTGTTATGTGCCATCGAGTCACTTGGGACTTATAGCGACCTGTCCTGTGCCCATCTCACTGTCTCCAACACACCTCCCCCCCTTGCCCCAGTCACTGAATCAATCTACCTCATCCAGAGTCTTCCTCTCCTGAGCTGTCCCTCCACGCTCCCCAGCATGACATCCTTCTCCAAGAACTGGTCTCTCCTTGCAATACAAATTCACGATTACTCTTAGGAAAAGGGACTGATTTTGCAATACAAAAGTAGCATGAGTGTTAGAAGTTTTCCAAGGTGAAGGGTTTAAAAAAAAAAGTTAAGAAAATGTTGTGACACCCTTCTTTCTTTTCTTAATCAAACTTCTTTTTCTTTGCTCTTGATAAAGAACATTTAAGAAATCCTTGGCTTTCAGAGCATGATGTAAAATAGTGCTTGTAACATAAAGTAGGTGGGTTATGGCTACTATCAATTGCTTTGGAGGTGTCCAAAGATTGTTGCTTCACTTTATCTTTGTTCTAGAAAGAAGGCACACTAATACCATAATATCACTGCCACTAGGAGAAAATTATTAACAATCCACATACTATAAATTACTTCTTCCTTCTCTTGATTTCTTTTCCTACTTATTCTGAGATAGTTAATAGCACACGGAAACATAGATCATTAATACCTCATTGCAACCTGAAGAACTAAGAGCAAATGAAAAAGTAGGATTTAAATCCTGAGTTCTGAATCTTTTAAAGACAAAATTAATAAAGATTAAAAAAAAATCCACCAAACCCCACCATGCCTACCCCCACAAAATTGGAGACTGGCTCTTACATATTGTTGTTGTTATGTACCATCAAATCGCCTGTAACTTATAGTGACCCTGTGTAGCTTGAACCCTGCTCTATCCTCTACCATTCCAAACATGATGTTCTTCTTTCTCCAAGGACTGGTCTCTCCTGGCCCCCTGCCCACAGTGTGTGAGATGGAGCTAAAAAATCCTTGCCTCCAAAGAGCAGTTTGGTTTTACCCTTTCTAGGACAGATCGGTTTGTTTTCTGTATGTTCAACACTCTTCTCCAGCACCACAACCCAAAGACATCAATTCTTCTTCTGTCATCCTCATTCATTGTCTACCTCTATGATGCAGAGCAAATAATGTCAAAGACCATGGCCTGAATCAAGAGCACCTTAGTTTCTAGACTGGCATCACTGCTCTTTAGCACTTTGGAGAGGTCCCAGACAACAGATTAGTTTACATATTAGGTACTAACTTAAATATTACTTAGGTAGATTTCTCTTTGGAGCTAGGATTTTGAAGCTCCATTTCACATATTTTGGGCATGTGGCCAGGAGAGGCCAATCCTTGGAGAAGGACATCATGTTTGGAAGCATGGAGGGACAGCACAGGAAAGGAAGATCCCCGATGAGATGGATTGATACAGTAATTAGGGCAATGGGGGTAAGTGTGTCAGAGTCAGTGTGACTGGTTCAGGACTGGGAAGGCTTCATAGCTGCTGTACATACGATCACTGTGAGTCATAGGCACCTCGACAGCACATAACAACATGCTCTCAAACTAAAAATTTAGGAGATAATCTAATCACTACTTTCAACTTCAAAACCATTAAATAATTCATGTACAAAATTGCCTTCCTATTATTTTCCAATCAAAGTAGATACTGAAACTTAAGCACTAATGGTTTTTATAATTTTCCAAGACATTGTTTATAATTGCCATCAATAGTTGTAACTCTGTAAACTTTAATCCATCAAGAAACAGACACCAAGATGGGATTGGGTTATATGAAATTTACTGGAGGAAATGCTTATGAAAATTAAAGGGGGAAGATGGAGGAGTAGACAGGAATCATGGTACAGGTTTAATACCTGTGACAAGAGAAAGAAGGATCATGGATGATGATTCTCCAACCACAGACTAATTCTTGGATCATCAGAACCAGGCCAGGCCCTTGGACAGTGAAAAGAACTGTGCTTTGCACACTAGTAGACTAATTCTTACACCTTGTTGAGCTCAGGAAAAACCTGGCCTAGCGTAAACCCAGTAGAGCTGAAGCTGTGCCAGCTGTCAATCAATTGTGCTCCTCTAACAGATTCTCCTTAAAAGAGACCTGAATGGGACACCTCCTTGGTTACCACAGCTGTCTTCTGCACACATACATTTCTTCATGTCTTTCAGAAGCAGCTTCTACATAGTTTCTGTGGGATTTTTATTCTAAAGGGAAACTTGAAAGGAAAACTTGGGGGAATAAACTACAGCCCCCACATTAGTGAAGCTGGTCTCAGGCCACAACTGGTACTCATTTCCCTTCCTCACTATACATTCCATGTTCCCTGCACATTAACAGAGCTTCTCAACAGGTTAGTATTGTTATGTATCATTGAGTTGAAACTGACTCATGGCTGAGACTCCAGCGGGTTTTCAGAGGCTGTTAATTGCACAGGAGGAGATTGCTCGTCTTTCTGTGGATTCGAACTGCATGCCTTCAGGATTATAGTGCAGTTTCTAACTACTATGTCACCAGAACCCCCTTTTCAACAGGTTATTAACATGAATCAGATAAATCTAGGACATTTACCTAAGTATGTGCCCCAATTTCAAGAACCATACTTTCTAATAACACATTCATGTGATACGCTATGTGAAAAGTTCCTTCAAGGACTAGCCAAAGATCCTACCTCACACATCCAGAGTTTTAGATTGTGTTGTCTTTCATGTATAGAAGTAGTTTATAGAAAAGGGAAGCAATTATCATACCAGAGTTTTCTAGATAGAGTTACCTATATGCTTATATTTTTTATTACTAATTCTCTTAAAGAATTGTCACTCTGTGCCATCCATTAGGTTCACCTATCCATTCTATGTGAAAAATATAACAATTCTTTATGACAGAATAGGGCTAACTACTCTATTAGATATCCTAGGGTGTAATTTTTTAAAAAAATCTATAAAACCCAATTTTATTTCCTTTAGACATTTTACATATTTTACATTTACCTTTAGACACTGCAAAGAATACTCAATATCCCTCAGGTATATTCAGACAAATGCATAAACCTTAAAACACATTTACTATTCTTGAATGGAATTCCAAAATCTCTGTAGATGTTCATTGAAATTAATAATAATTAAAAAACACATTTACTATTCTAGTACATTCATACAAATACATAAATGTAAACACAGAACCCTGTGAGCATCAAAAGTAATAAAAAAGTAAACATAACTAAAAAAAAATCCTAACAGTGCCAGATCCCTAACTGGTTTTCACCTGTGGATCTCTGATTCTCCCCCACCTCTGATGCTCTTGCTATTGGTGGTGGTGGACATGGTGATTTCTGTTCAGCCTGTGCGATGCAGGAATCTTGAGTACAAATGGACATGCTACTTCTTTCCTGAGAGCACCTAGGATGTAATTTTTAAGGCAACAGATCACTAGCTGCCAACTGATTGGCTGTTGGGTTTGAAATGCCACCCTTTTATTAACAGTCATTGTATTACCAGGGCTCATTCATTCTTCTTAATAAAAAAATTTTAAAATCCCACTAACCCAATTCCATTGTGTTGGAACCAACTCATAGCTTAGCTGACCCTCCAACAGGTTTTCCAAAGTTGGAAATTGCACAGAAGGATTAATCATCTCTCTCTGGAGTAATATTTGGTGCATTTGAACCACCAGAAAGGAGCCACCTCCAGGTTAGCAGTCAATTCCCTATGTTTATGTCATCAGAACTGCTTCTTTTTAAAAAAAAAATTATTATTCATTTCAATGAAAATTTACAGAGACTTTGGATTTCCATTCATTCATTGTTGCACTTTTCTCCCCTCCCAACCCTCCCCCCCTAGTACCCTATGCTCTTGGAAAAGTAAAAGAAAAATTCTTTAATTTTTTACAATCCCTCCCCAAGGTCCACTCCACTATGCAGCCTTTGCTCTGGACTCCCATCATGACAAAAATACCTAATCACATATCCCTTTTAAACAGTTTTCTCCCTCATCTGTTTCAATGCAGAACTGCTTCTTAACAGGCTTACATAATGGCATTATATATTGAGTTCCCTAAAGCTACTTCCTTGAACTCTCTGGGTCTCAGTTAGCTCAGCTATAAATTTATATTTGTTTTGACATGTAAATTTATGATAAATATTGTTTATTATAACTAAATTTTTAAAAAAATCTGTGAGGACTAATTGTTAATGTCAATTAAGTGCCTAAAATTTTTGGCACAATACAAATATGTTAAATATCCCTCTTTTAAAAGGCTTCTCTAATTAGCCTTTCAACATGTTTTTGGACAGTTTGCATAGATGGAGGATGTTAATTACAGTGAGATGAAAGGCACAGCTTTTGGCTGGCAGTGCAAAACTTTTCTTTGCATTATTATGAAGCTAATATTAAAAGTAATTGGAATTTCTCACACATACACATGCCACATAAATGTTAGAATCATTAACATTTTTGTTAATTTGACATTATCTGAAAAATTAAAGTCTGTTTATAATTTTTTAAAAGTCGGACAACCAGATATTATTTGCCACTGGTACAATGAAATATGAAGCACATAGAACCACCTGCAAAGCATCTGACCAAAAGGATTGAAGTTAAGTCTAATCAAGTACCTAGATCAAATTAGTAGGAAATGTGGTTAAAAGATGATTATGTTTAACAATAAAATAAAGATGCAAACAATTAAATGCAACTTCAGGGAAATCATGTACAAACAAATGACTCTGTTTCTTAAGTAAATGGCATAAAAATTTTTAGGAGAGTATGAAAAGCAGTCTAGTGCTTTCTCAAAAAGTTGGAAATAGAAATACCACTGACCCAGCAATTCCATTACTGGAAATATACCATAAAGAAACCGAGCCATAACTCAAAACAGATGTATATACACTTGTGTTTATTGCTGCCTTATTCACAATAGAAAAGAGATGGAAGCAACTCAAGTAACTATCAATAAGTGAATGGATAGAAAAACTATGGTATATTCACACAATGGAATATTATGCAGCATTGTAAAACAATGAACTCATAAGACATTACACAACATAGGGGGCCTGGAGGACATTATGCTTCATGAAATATCTCAGTCACAAAAGAACAAACACTGTGTAACACCACTGTTACAAAATAGGACAAACATAGGGGAGGGAATGGGGGAGATAATGGGAAAAGAGTGGACAGATAATGAACACTGCATTAGAACAGATCAGGTGGTGAAGTGTCTGTTCATATCCTGTGCCCATTTTTCAATTGGATTATTTACCTTTATCTTGTTGTGGTGCTCAAGTATTTTATAAATTCTAGATATAAGTCCCTTATCTGACATGTCATTACCAAATACTTTTCCCAGTCTGTGGCTTCCCTTTTTACTCTGTTGGAGAAGTTTTTGGATGTGCATAGGGATTTGATTCTTAAAAGGTTCCATTCATCTATTTTATCTTCTCCTGGTTGTAGATTTTTCAGGATACTTGTTGTGGATTAGGACTACTAGAGTTCTTCCAAGCTTTTGTTTAATGAAGTTTATAGTCCTTGGTTTTAGTACTAGATCCATGATCCACCTTGAGTTGGTTTTTGTATATGGAGTGAGGTGTGGATTTTGCTTGAGTCTTCTGCAGATATTTTTCCGATTTTGCCAGCACCATTTGTTAAAAAGACATTCAGATGGCCAACAAGCACATGAAGAAATGTTCAAAATCCCTAGCTCTAAGAGAGATGCAAATCAAAACAAGTATGAGCTATCATCTCACCCCAGTCAGAATAGCAAAATTTAACAAAACAGCAAGCAACAAATACTGGCGAGGTTGTGAAGAAACTGGAACCCTTATTCACTGTTGATGGGAGTGTAAAATGGTGCAACCACTGTGGAAGGCAGTATGGCGCTTTCTCAAAAAGTTGCAAATAGAGATACCATTTGACCCAGCAATTCCACTACTGGGAATATATTCCAAACAGACCATAACTGACATCCAAGCAGATATATGGACACCCACGTTTTTCACGGCTCTGTTCACAATAGCAAGGAGTTGGAAACAACCCAGGTGCCCATCAACAAATGAATGGATAGAGAAGCTGTGGTATATTCACATAATGGAATACTATGCTGCTTTGAAAAACAAGGAACTCATGCAATATTATTCAAAATGGGTGAGCCTGGAGGACATTATGCTGAGTGAAATATCTCAGTCGCAAAAGGACAAATATTGCATGGTGTCACTGCTGTAGAATGGGACTGATATCAGGGGTGGGGTAAGACTGAGAAAAACTGGATAAATTGTGTATACTGCACTGAAACAGATGAAGAAGTGAATAATTTCAAAGCGATGCATGATAGGGTATTATGGTTATCACAAGAGTCCATAATTAAGGTTGCATAGTGGAATGTACTTGGGGCAGTGGGAGGTGTGCGGGGGGATTGTGTACCAGGGAGGGAGTTTTTCTTTTACTTTTAAAAGAGAGGAGCGAACTGGGGGTGGGGGGGAGGGAGGACTGGGCGGGGAGAAAAGTGCAGCAACGAATGAATGGAAATCCAAAATCTCTGTAAATGTTCATTAAAATTATTTTTAAAAAAAGATCAAGTTAAGAACTGCCTGAAAGGAATATATGATTATGCATTATATGTATGAGAATAATCTGGAACAAGAGGTGTATTGTGGCCATGGGTGGGGAAGAAAATAATATTTAAAAAAATTTCAGGAGAAGACATTCAGGAGCCTTCTCAACTAAATGCAATGGAACCCCAATTTGAAGAAATAAACTATAAAATGACATTTGATAAAATCTCAATATGTGTGTGGGATTTTGAAGAATTTATATATGCTGGACAATGACTAGGGATAATAGAAATAGAACTGATGCCTTTGAGCTGTGGTGCTGGAGAAGAGTATTGACTATACCATGGACTGCTAGGAGAACAAGTAGGTTCATCCTGCAGACGGTGAAACTGGGCTGCTCCTTAGAGGTGAGGATTCTGAAGCTTTTTCTGACATACTTTGCATGTGTTGCAAGGAGGAATCAGTCCTTGGCGAGGGACATCATGCTTGGGAGGGTGGAAGGACAGTGCAAGAGAGGAAGACCTTGGATGAGATGGATTGATTCAGTGACTGGGATAGTGGGGATAGGTGTGTCAGTGACGATAAATTTGGCTCAGGATAGAGCAGGGTTCAGATTGTTGTACATAGGGTTGCTATGCACAAGCGGCTCAATGGAACATAACAACAACAACATTGTTAATGTCTTATATGTGACAGTGACATTATGGGTCTTGTCTTAGAGTGATCCATAGCTGAAGTAGTTCTGTTTAATATGAAAAAAATTCTCATGCTTTTTCCCCCCTGCATTGTTCCCTACCTTCACCAGCAATAAACATGTGTGTGCATACATCTCTTTGAGTCATGGTTCTGGTTTCTTTAGAATATATTCCCAGTAGTGGAATTGCTGGATCAAATGCTATTTCTAACTTTTTGAGAAAGCACCAGACCACTTTCCATATCCTCCTAATTTTTTTTATGCCATTCATTTAAGAAACAGTCATTTGTTTGTACAAAACTTCCCTCAAGCTTCATTTAATTGTTTGCATCTTTGTGTTACTGTTGTTGCGCAAAAAATCTATTCCAACTAGACTACTGTTGTAGTTTGCTGAGCCAATCCCAATTTAAAGTGACTGTGTAGGAAAGAACAGAACTACCCAAAAAGGGTTGCTAGGCTGTAATCTTTACACAAGAGAGCTCTGATGGCTAAGAGGTAAGGAATTGTGCTAACACAAAGGTGCATTGTTCAAACACACCAGCTACTCCATGGGATAAAGATGGGCAATCAACTCCCGTGCAATTTACTACCTCTGAAAAATCACTGGAAGGTCAGCTACATGTCGGTTCTGACTCTGTATTATACAACAACAATCTTTATGGAAGCCGATTGCTACTGCTTTTCTCCTGCCGAGTGGCTGGTGGGTTCTAAGTGCTCACCTTTTAATTATCAAATGAGAGCTTTAACCATCATGCCTTCAAGATTACTTGCCAGAATATATTAAAAGGAATAGAAATAAATCTACAAACATCAGGTACTCTCTTTGAGCACTTTATTTATCTCTTTAATTCTTTTCTTGTTTCGCACACAATAATTCATTTAAGTTGTATTTAATTGTGGGTTTTTTGCTTGTTTTTATTTTTCGCAGGCTTTTTTTTTAAAAAAAAATCACTGTAATGATCGTTTACAGAGATTTGGGATTTCCATATATTCATTGCTGCATTTTTCTCCCTGCTTACCCCACCCCTCAGTTCGCTCTTCTCTTTGAAAAGTAAAAGAAAAATTATCTCATTGGTATAGAATCCCCCACCTCCCGCCCCGAGTACACTCCACTATGCAACCTTCTTTCTCGACTCTTGTCATAACCATAATACCCGATCATATATCGCTTTCAAACAGTTCTCCCCCTCATCTGTTTCAATGCAGAATACATAATTTATCCAATTTTTCTCAGTCTCACCCCAACCCTGATGTCAGTCGCGTTCTACAATAGTGGCACCATGCAGCACCTGTCCCTTTGTGACTGAGATATTTCACTCATTGTGTTTTATGCAATCTTTCATTTACATGGTGTTTCATACAACCATTCATTCATATGCATTGTATTTTATAGAATGAATTACCATTGATTTATTCTCTAGGAAGAGAATTCCCCTTCCAAACTAGCAAGCAATGTCAATTCATTTCTCCATTCCAATGACTTTGGATTCATGGATATGGACCTAATGTCAATTGCCTTCAAGTATTTTCCAACTCGTGGCAACTCTAGGTGTTAAAGAGTGGAATTGCTCCACAGGGTTTTCACCTGCTGTGATATTAACAGATTGGAAATATGAGTGGCATCCACTTTCTAAACAACACGCCTCTGGAAACTCTATGAACTTTGATAAATGTCGACAGTTACAGAAAGCTTCAGGCCTTTTTTCCATAGAGTCACTACGAGTGGTACAATCAACATTATTAACAGAAGTAAATGCCCAGGATTTGTCTTTCTCAATATTATCAGCATTCTTCTCTCAATTTAACAAAAACTATTATACAAAATACTGTATTGTTATGGCTAATCACCCCCACCCCCGCCAACGTCAAACTCTCCTTTGAGTTTATTCTGATTTGTAGCGATCTCATGAGTTAATGGGGTTTCTTAGCTGTAATCATCATGGAGATAGATTGCCAGACCTTTCTCTTGTAATGCTGCTGGGTGAATTCAAGCAAGCAAGATTAGTTGTTGTTATTGTTGTTGTTAGACTTCATTCAGGGACCTATGCTAAGGCTCCAGCTCTTTCAAACCTTAATTTCTTTCAAGCTAATGTATTTAATGAGCAATACTAACAATAAACAAACAGGAACTCCAAGTCTCGTGTTTCAGATGTCTCAGATATATATGTAAGAGCATGAAATTTTTATTTTCTGAGGAAGGAGTCTGACATAATTATCTAATGCTGCTGCAACAGAGATACAACAAGTATATAACTTTAACAAGCAGACATTTATTCTCTTACAGTCTAGGAGTATAGGCATCCAAATTCAGTTGGCATCTCTAGGAAATGCTCACTCTGTCTCTACTAGTTACAGGAAAAATCCTTGATTCCTTTTCATCTGTAAGCCAGGCATTCCTTGGAGAGTCCCATGTATCCTGGTCTTCCCCATTGCCAACAAGCCTCTTTGTACAAGAACCTGGGTCCAAAAACATAACTCCAGTCCTGGAAATTCTATCTTTATTATGGCAAGATCCCAGCACCATCCCTTTCTTCCATTACAGGCCCCAGCCATGTAAATTCTCTTTATATTAGATTAGGGCCATGATATGGGTTTAAGGGAGGCCACAGTCTACTCTCAATACTCTTATGATTTATTTGATTTATCAGATAATAGAGGAACAGTGCATTGCTTCCACATTATATTATTACATACATGTACTTCGAGAGAATACAATTTAATCCGTAATGGAGTCTTGTTTGCCCAGGGGCAGGCAAATCACTTCCATCTGTCTTCTTGATCACTACCATTGTGCAACAGTAAAAAGAGTCCACTTACTTTAGTTTCTTTGTGAGAAGTAATGAACATAACTGCGTGATATAGATAAGTCTTTATTCTCAGCAGCAATTAAAGCATAGTCATATCCCTCGGGAAGCTGCCTTCCCATCTCCTGACACCGATGAGGCTTGCTGAGTTGAAGTGCAAAATATTTGCTCTAAGTCACAGAAAAATAATATGAGGTTAATGAGATTTCATAATATTTTTATTTGCTTTAATTTTTTGAATTTTATTTATACTAATATTTGCTTTAGTTTTTAATCATAGAGGTAATATACACACAAGACTAAGGAAACATTTTAAAAGAAAATCACAAGACAGAAGAAGAAAAAAGAAATCCACACCACAGATGCTTATTCCCTAAGGGGAAAGCTATTTTAATAGTTCCTTATAAACATTAAATGATATAGACCAAAATCCTATTATAGCATCATTTCTTGATTTTCTCAATTTTAGACAATATTTATTGATTGCTAGATATTAAATGTAGCACTTCTAAATTACTTCTCATTTTTGTTCTTTCAGTTTTATTACTTTTTTACAGAGGAGATTTATTATTTCCTCTAATGGTTTACCTTTATAACTTTAAATCATATATTTAGGTTTTTCTTTATCAAGTTTAATTTGATACTTTTAAAAAATGTATTGTTGCACAATCCACTTCACAATACACCCCTCGTTCCAGATTGTTGTCATACACATAATGTCTAAAAATAAATTCCTTTTGAACAATTCTTCCCCTCACCTGTTCCAATGCAGTGTTCATTATCTATCCACTCTTTTCTCATTCTCTCTCCAACTCCTCCAGGTCTGTCCTATTTTATAACAGCCATATTATGCGGTATTTGTCCTTTCATGACTGAGATATTTTACTCAACAGAATGTCCTCCAGTCTCCACAATCAAGTTTAACATATTTTAAATTTTAGCAAATTAATGTACTGTAGGAATATCATTCATCTCTAGAACAAGACAAATGCATTGCCTACTATCTTTAAGCTGTAGCCAGTAATACTTATGGAGGTGGAAATTGTTAACATTCTTTAATTAATGGAGAGCATTTAGTACTGAGCAAATAAAAATTTAAGGTTTATAGCATTTCTAGATTTTGAGATAGACCTAATTAATTACTAATAATATTATAAACTCTACATAAAAAAATTGAAATCCTATTTCTAGGAAAAGAAATAGAATTTATTTACCAAAATCTTTTGTGGTCATTTTAATATCTCCTTAGCAAATTACTTTCATTAAAAGAAGAAGCCGGAATTATAATCTAGCTAGATTAAATTCCTCTTTATAAATAAATATCTCTTGCTACATTTTCAAAATGAGCACTTATAGTAGTGATATTCAGAACTTTAATAATTAAAGGAAGAGTACCAATTCCAGCTTATCCTCTCTAAGGCTGCCATTTTCTAAAACCTTTGTCATGTACAAACAGTAAATGTACCAATTTAGATCCTATGAGATAACATATAATTTAAGAACTAGTAGTAGTAATGAAAAATTATTACCAAAGAAGAGTTATCAACCATTTGTGTTCTTTTATCAACAGAAAAAGAATTTCTCTGACAAGAAGGAATTGGTGAATTAAGGGTTAGCTCAAAAGAAAAGGAAAAATAGGAGTTTACTACATAAGTAAAACGACAAAGTAGATGCTCAAAGCAATACCTTGCTGTTCTGAGCAAACCTTGTTGTTCTGAGTTAAATTTGACAAAGAAGAAAATAAAAAGTGGGAAATAAAAAAAAAAGTGGGAAATAATTAACCGCTCAAGCAGTATTCACTATACTTATTAAATCAGAAATTATGTGAAAGAAAGAAATTACTTTTAAATGGTATGGAGTATTTTTAACAAATTAAAATTCCTGTTTTCTCTGAATTATGTTTAGGAGGAAAGGAAGTAGTAGCTCTATCTATCTTAAAGTTTACAAATAGTTACTATTTAAAGTCCTAATACTGTATCTTAGAAAATTTCATATCTGTCATGGCTTCCTACAAAAATCATATATCACAATGTAATCATCAAAATGCCACCGTTAATTTTCTAAAAAATAAAGTTTGGCCTTTTATCCTGCAAAGATTCTGCATGTATTATTATTATTAGCTAGAGGCCAAAACACCCAAACTGAACTGTGTAAGTATGATGCTAGTCAGTGAGCGTACCAAGATAGGAGACACTCTGAACTGGCCTTTAAAGAACTAACAACTAATCTTTAACCTCTCTGAACTTTAGTTTCCTCATTTGATAGGATGGATTATATTATCTGCTATGCCCACTTCCCAGAAGAGTTTATTTATTATCTGCTATGCCCATTTCCCAGAAGGTCTGAAAGAGAGAATTATGTGAAAATGCATTGTAGTTGACTTATTACTAGCTCAATAAATACTCATGGAGTATCTAGTATGTGAATGATACTGTATTAAACAATTTAGAAGAAAAGAAAAAGTAATGAGTCTTGTCCTCAAGAAGCCTTTTGCTACAAATAAGCATTAATGACCAACTCTTTTTTTTCTTCTCAGAGTGATGATGTTTTTCTTTTGGTTTTCATTTTAAGATTTCTTCAGAAAGGCCCAGAAAAGCAGGAGGGCTCTTCAATTACTTCACAATTCCTGCTTTCACTTACATAAAAATACCATCTAGTATTTGAATAAAACATTAAAGGATTAAAAACAAACCCAATGCCAAAAGTGATTCCAGTTCATAGCAATCCTATAGGACAGAGTATAATTGCTCCATGGGGTTTCCAAGGCTGCCAATCTTTAAGCAGATTGCCGCTTTTCCCCAGAGTCACTGGTGGTTGGAACCACTGACCTATAGGTTCATAGTCAAGAGCTTAGTTCCTGTGCCACCAGGGATTCTTAATGTATGACACAATGCACATTAGTTGTCTTTTTAAATCCTGAAAACAATCCTGGGAGACTTGTTATAAAAGCAGGTTTAAAACTTTTAGTCCTAAATTCTATAACCAGTAAAAGGCCAACCTAGACCTTCTGACTCAAGGGCTATTGTTAAGTATTTTTGTGTCTGGACCAACTTACAGCTGACCCTTTAGTGGGTTTCACAAGCAGTTAATTGTGTGGGAGGAGATTACTCATCTTTCTACCCAGGAACCACTGGTGATTCGAACTGCATGCCTTTGGGTTGGCAGTTCAACTTCTTACCACAAAGTCATGAGAGTTACTTGACTCAAGGACTGGTGCTTTGAATTTCCATTTACTGAAGCCATTATTTCTAGCACCTTTTGGTCATGAAGAAAAGTGTCATTTTTATCCTACCTTAAAATTGACAGTTATGTAGTAGACAAAAATAGAAATGATTCAAGTGGCCATCAGCATATGAATGGAGCTACAAATCAAGTACCAAAAATACTGTTCAACAACACAATACAAAGAAAAGAACAATTTATACATGGAAAAGCATAGAAGATACCTGGAATAATTGTGCTGGGGAAAAATAAATTAAAAGACTCGGACCTGCCTCCATCCAGAAAAAACCCCAAATCAGCCAGTCACAAAAGTTTACACACTGTTTGACCCAATTTTATATAAAATTCTAAAACTAATTCTAAATAATTCTAAAACTAAAAGAAAACTAATCAATATTATTAGGTGCCATTGAACTAGCTCCACTCACCTTATAGTGACTTGACATACAAAACGGAACATTGTGTAAAAGGAGTCCAGGCAGCACAAATATGATTGAGTCTGACATACGCAAATTCTTCAAAGGGAATTGTTCCCATTAACATCATTGACAATATGAAACTACCTTACTGTTAAGGTCAGCCATCGTCTCCCATGCTCCTCCACTACTTTTTTCTACTAATTCAAACACCAATTTTATTGCTATACTGGGTATGAATTCCATTCCAATGACCACGCAGACCTCAGAGAACCATACTCACAGTTTGGGGTTTATTAGGAAAGTTAATAGTCAATAATTCATGTTGACAGCAACAATCCCTCAATCCAGAAGGCTTCTCAAGCATGGTCACAGGTCGTATGACCTTCAGTCTCATGGCTTAGGTCAGTGTTACAAAGTTCCCTTAGTCCTACCAGTTATGGTGTCTCTCCTTAGTGCTCCAGCAACGTAGGGTGAAGATCTCTGGCCCTAGCCCTGTCCTAAAGTCAGCTGTCTCTACTTCTCTGCTCAGGCTGCTGCTGCTCTTAGGTAAATTCTGATCCACCTGGTACAGTAATCTTTAGTCCTGAAGGATGTGCACAACTTTCTCTTCCTCGCTGATACTGAGATTCCAAAATTTCTGCTATTGAAACTCCTCCACTTAAACCTAATGGGCCGGTGAGACTAGCCAATTCCCTTGTGGAAGACTAACATACCCTATTTGTATAATCTCACCTAGCAATGTAGAAAGTCAAAGTCAATGGCTAGGTAAATAATTTTAAACAATGAACCCTTGATACCGCATATGATCTGGTCCTACCTCATCCCCACAACCATAAGTCTACTTGAGCACAATGTTGCTGCCACTGTTGTCAGTCTATCTTTGCTGAGGCCTTCCTCGTTTTTTATGACCTTCCACTGTGCCAAACTTGATGTTCTTCTTCCAGGATTGGTCTCTCTTGATAACATATTAAAAGTTGGTGATACAAGTCTTGTCATCCTTGTTTTTAAAGATCATTCTGGCTTTACTTCCTCCAAGACTCAGTGTTCATTCTTCTGGCAGTCCAATATTCAACATTCAATATTCTTTGCTAATATTATATTTCAAATGCATCAATTCTTCTCTGTCCTTCTACTTTTATTGTCTGCCTTTCACATACATATATATCAACACACACACACACACACACACACACACACACACACACACACACACACACTCTGCCAGGCTGTTGCTTCTGATTTATAATAACCATCCATTGGGCTTCTGAGTCTTTAAATCTTTGAGGAAGACTAGA
Source organism: Elephantulus edwardii (assembly GCF_000299155.1). Lineage (NCBI taxonomy): Eukaryota > Metazoa > Chordata > Mammalia > Macroscelidea > Macroscelididae > Elephantulus > Elephantulus edwardii. The sequence continues at coordinate 10,808,702 of NW_006399808.1, read as the reverse complement.
CTGTCCTCCTTTTTCCCCTAGAATATCTGGTGAATTCAAACTGCCAACCTCACAGGAAGCAGGCAGATGTGTTATACACTGTACTACCAGGGCTCTAATACATATAACTCCAACTCCAACTCATAGTGTGGAGTTGAAACTAACTCAGAGCTAACCTGCCGAAGGGTTGTCAGAGCCTGTATGTAAATCATATGGGGAGAGATTGTCTAACTTTCTCCCATGGAGCTGCTGAGATGTTGAAACCACATGGTCTAGCACTCTTAATTACCAGAATGATATCTTGGCTTTTTAAGATTTTAAAGAGGTCTTTTGCAGCAGATATGGCATTTGACTTCTTATTTGCTGTTAACTTCTGCTTCCATGGAAATTGATTGTAGACACAAAACGAAATTTTTTACAACTTCAATATTTTCTGTATTACAATGTTAGTCCAGTTGTAAGGATTTTTGTTTTCTTTATGTTTTTCATTTTAAAAAGCTAATCTATAGTGACAGAGAACAGAGCAATGATGGCCAGGTGATAAAATTAAAAGGAGGGAAGGATTGTGAAGGGAAGGTGATGGAGAGATTTGTATCTTGATTGTAGTGATAATTTTACAGGTCAATGTGTGTTAAAACGAACAAAAATTTTATGTTTTCATATGCTATTTAATCTATCAATTTTACTACAATAAAGTGGAGAGAAACAGATAATGAAAGGGAAAAAAATCTAATAGCTCTGCCTTCCAGTAGAATAGTCTGTGATTTATTCAACAAGAGCAGCTTATGTTTTCCATTATCCACAGAGCTTATGTAATTAGGTCAGTTTTTAAAGTTCTCTATTTTGACAGTAGGTGGTTTTCATGACACTGACACCTTTATTTTTAAATTTGAACACTTTATAAAAAGCTGAGGTGAGTATTATAATTTTTCATCAGTATGTGCCCTACCTGTCTTGAATATCTTTCTTTGTAGGTTTTCTTTGAGGAATAAGCTGCTTTTATTGTACTCAGAATGGTATTAGGCTTTTAGAATTGCATGATCTAGAATTACTCATTGTTGTGAGGTGTCATTGAGTCAACTATAACTTGATGTCAACCTGTGAACAACGAATCTGAACCTTGCCCTATCCTGTGCCATCATCATCATCTCCGAAATAGTTGAGCCTAGAGTACATTTTTAAAGGAGTAAGGTCTTTTGGAAGACTACATGGAGATTAAAATTAGGACTTGATTTCAAATGTGGATTCAAATCAGTTCATTTATGTTAGAATCCCTGCTGAAAATTTATCTTGCCATCCCAGATACACGGAATCATGATCTACATGTTGAAGGAGATTCTCAGGTGATGTTTGCTTACTCTGGGGCTCTTGTTAAAATGTTGGTTAATATTCTGTGTATCTGGGGTAGAAAGCCAAATTCTTGGGAGTAGGGAGGGACCAGAAGGAATGAGTTAAAAATCTGGTTTCAAACTAGAATATCACTGGGATTTGAGGCAGTTCTAGGAATCATCAGATTCTATGAACACTAATGACCAGATGAGTTGCTTCTTATGTTTCTGGAAGTTGTATAATGAATAAAGAAGAATGGATATCCTCCAACTAAAACGTTGGCAGAGTACTGACTATACCATAGACTGCCAAAAAACAAACAAATCTGTCTTTGAGGAAGTGCAACCAAGGTGTTTCTTAGAGGCAATTCATAGTCAACTAGACAGCATCTAACAACCACAAAATAGGAAACAGATACTTTTTCAATCTCTTTTTTAGGAAATATGTTTTCTTCTTCACACCCTATAAACACTGCATATCTGCTCTATTCTCCTCCCTGTATTTATTGGTTTGTTTTTAGTTGTTTTTTTCTCTTTATTTGCAATCTTACGCTCAAAATATATTCAGTTTGCCCTTCTACATCTATTTTCACCCTTCTCCATCCTTTCTTTCCTAGAAACTTATCTTTCATGTATTATATGTCAATAAAAGAAAGCAGTGTATTTAAAAAGCAGTGAATCCCTCAACTAGTAACTGCTCCTGCTAAAATGGGCTATGCTACATAACACTCTCCTTTCAACCCCACCATCTCCTCATCCCTTCCAATTCAGAGATAGCACTGCTGCCTAGTAATTACATCCCTCAACTATCTCTGCAGTTCCCTGAAATATGCCTGCATGTGTTTGTTTCCTTTGTACATAAACCCATCTCAACTTAATTGCACACACCATTATTATCAGGACATTGTTTCTTAGTAAAGGAACTCTGGTGGCATGGTGTGTTACATGTTGTGTTGCTAAACAAAAGGTCTGAGCTGCAATCCCGAACACATGCAGTGCGAGGCCACCAGTTGCTCCAGGGGAGAAGGCTGGGCAATCTCTTCCCATGTCTCTGAAAACCCTCTAGAAGGTCAGCTATGGGTCAGTTCTGACTCTATGGTACACAACAACAACAACAGCCACTCTAAAGGATAAAGCTGAACTGTCATCTCCCATGAAGATTTACAATCTTGGAAACTTGTTGGAAGTTGTTGCACACTGGAATTGATTGGTGGTGGTGGGTTTGGGTTACTTGTTAGACTTTGGAGTTATAGACCTGTTTAGCTTCTACCTGATAGCTTCTCTGGGAATTCACTATGATCCACCATGACTGCAATTAAATCGTGACCTAGGCTGTCTGCTTTTGTTAATTCCAATACCTGAGAGAGAAAATCCTAAGCAATTGGCTCAGCTGATTTTTCTTATGCTAGGGGGAGCTCTGGTGGCCTAGTGGCAAGAAGCTGCACTGCAATCCCAGAGGAACACGGTTCGAATCCACCAGATGCTCTGCCGGAGAAGGAGGCGCAATATCCTCCTGTACCAGTCAGATCTGATTTGATGGTACATGCACACAAAATAATAAAAAATAATAAAAATTAAAAAAAA
>NW_006399808.1:10796913-10798601 GCF_000299155.1 Elephantulus edwardii | reverse complement strand
GGTTGTGGAGCTGCAAGGGGGGTGGGGGAAGGGCAGGAAAGCAAGGGAATGGGGGACAAGGAGCACAGGGGTTGGACACTATCACCAAGAGGTGGGGACCGGGCTTGTGCAGTGCTGGGGGTTTATGCAGTAGCACCCTGTGTGCTAAAGGTCACACAGGTGTGGGCTTCAGGGGGGGCCCACAGTGTCCGGCAGTCTTCGCTCCTCTGGAGTTCCGCGGCAGGTGGCTGGCTGCTGCACTTCCCGGGTCTCTTCCGGGTCCCTCTCGCGGCGTTCCCCGGGCGGCGGCGTTCCCCCGGTCTGGCAGGCAGCGGCGTGCGTTCCCCCGGCATTCCCCGGTCTGGCGGAGGCATGATTTTCAAGACCTCATCCTTGAGAGACATCCCCAGGAAGAAGTCAATGATTTCTGACTCCTTGGTGGGCAGTGAGAAGAGGTAGATCTCCTCTAATGACTTCATTTTCATATCTATGAGCAGATGACCCAGCTTGGTGAAGGGGAGTCACTCCTTGTTCCTAGTTTTGCCTCCTTGAGCTCCGTGGCCCCTCCCACGACCTCATCCACTGACACAGCCCTGACCCCACAGACTGCTGTGAAGCCCCAATGGAAACCACTGCAGACTCCCATCCCAGGGCCCCCAGGGCCTCTAGGCCCTCCCGCTACACTGCCGTCATCTGCCCTTTGGTGTTTTCTCATTGAAGAAACAGCCAGATAGACATTCTTCTGGTATTATCTGCTTTCAGTGAGTAACTATCTGACATCAGCAACGATGTCCCTGGTGGTGCTAGCCATTTTTGGATGGTCTTCAGCAATATTTTGCTTTCATATGATATTAAGATGTTGTTCAATAATTTCCACATTCTGTCATATCACCTTTCTTGAAAATGGGAACAAATAGGATTTCTTATGGTCAGTTAGCCAGGCAGCTGTCCTCCAAATTTCCTGGCATAGACTAATAATCACATCCAGGACTGCATCTGTTAGTTGAAACATGTTAGTAGGTATTTCATTGATTCCTGGGGTCTTTTTGTTTGTTTGTTTGTTTGTTTTTAAGCAATCTTTTAAAGCTTTTGTTCATATGGTACTTCCTGAAATTTTTCAGTGTCAACCAACTTTTTTGGGTACAGTGACTCTGTGTATTCCCTCTATCTTCTTTGGATGCATCCTAGATCATTTAAGATTTTGCCTATAGCATTTTGTATTGTAACTCAAGATTGAATTTATTTTTTAGTCCTCTCAGCTTAAGAAACATTGAGTGAATTCTTGCCTTTTTAATCTATGACTCCAGCTCTTTGCACATTTCATTATAATATTTTGCTTTATCTTCTCAAGTTGCCCATTGAAATCTTCTGTTCAGTTCTTTTACTTCAGCATCTTTTCCCTTTATTTTGTTTTCTTAATGTTCTAATGCAATTTTAATAGCCTCTCTGACATCCACTTTCCTTTCCTCTCTATATTTGTAATGACTTTTTTACTCTCTTCATGTATGACATCCTTGATGGCATCCCACAGCTCCTCTGATCTTTGATCATTGGTGTTCAATGCTTCAATTTGAACTTACACATTAGTAATTGATGGTCTGTTCACAGTCAGCACCTGGCCTGGTTTTATAGGAGCTGTCTTCTTGAATGCTTATGGATAGCATTCTGTAACTTACAACATTATTCTTTTTTTTCTTTTTTTTTTATTA
>NW_006399808.1:10795335-10796813 GCF_000299155.1 Elephantulus edwardii | reverse complement strand
AAGGAGGCGCAATATCCTCCTGTACCAGTCAGATCTGATTTGATGGTACATGCACACAAAATAATAAAAAATAATAAAAATTAAAAAAAATTTAAAATATGCTAGGCTTTGTGGAGTTCCAAGCTAGCCTAAGGCAGTTGCTTGCCCCTGTGCCTCATAGCAAGAAGAGGAAGTGAGAAAGAGAAAAAAAAAAGTAACCCAGTATAACCACATAGATCACCCTGCCTTCAGGAACTGGGGGGGGAGGTGATTTCTCTTAGAAAGCATGTTGAATATGGCAGGCCCCATAACAGACACGAAAATATGTTAAATTGAATAAAATACTTATAACTATCCTCCTATTACTTTGTCAAGGTTCTTAGGTGGTACAAATGTTTTTCCTGAGCTACTCACTAGAAGATTCATGGCTCAAATCCACCCAGTAGTCCACAAAGAAAATTCTGATAATCTATAATTACTATACTAATACTAATTCTAACTCTGTAGTATTATCTGAATAATGAAGTTTGTTGATGAGTCTTTGTCTGATCCTGATGCCACATTTCTCCTCTTTAGAGTTCAGCTTCACAAGTTATTTGTTCAGCATACATATTGAATAAGTATGGAGAAAGGATACAATCCTGATACACATCCTTTTCCATTTTAAACTACGCAATGTTTCCTTACTCTCATTGGACAAAAGCTTCTTTGTCTAGGTATAGATTTCATATAAGTAAAATTAAATGTTTTGAGATTACCATTCTTCTCAGTGTTAGTCATAATTTGCTATGATCCACAAAGTCAAATGCCTTTGCATAGTCAATAAAACAGATACATATTTTTTTACTTAATTCACTTTATTTCTATTATATAAAAACAATTACGTGGTGGCCACACCTGGAGCCTGGGTCCTCTACAATGAGACTTTCAGCTGTGGGTCTTTAAAAGATGGTCAGTGAATTCCTGGTAGGGAGACTTGATGAACACAGTCTCTTTCCAGAGGTCCAGGGTAAGTTAGCTAGGTCTTGGAGACAACATCAAAGGTGGCCTTGGCAAATTTGCCCAGGGTAGCTGTGCAGCCCCTGGCTGAGGTGTAGCCATTGTCAATTCCAACCACCAGCAGCAGTTTCTTATGCACAGGGGCCAGATGATTCCAATGCTTCAGGGCTCAGGGATCAGACACACCAACACAGAGCCACAGCTCCCTATCACCTTGCAGGGAACGGTGTGAGACTTGCCAGTCTTGTTCCTCCAGTAGCCACATGATACAGGGACAATAGAGCGTGTGGATAGGATAATGTCCTCACAGATGACCATAACTACCTCCTTGGAGCACTTAATTTTCATGTCAACATGGCTATTATAATGTCTAGTTGTGACGAATGCCTTGAACATGGCCCACTGACCAGGACAAATCGGCTTCTGCACAGGTATGATTTTCTTTTTTTTTTCTATAATTATATTTTATTAATTTTCATAAACATTTACAGAGATTTTGG
>NW_006399808.1:10787611-10790265 GCF_000299155.1 Elephantulus edwardii | reverse complement strand
ATTCTCTTAGCTACTTCCTGCTGAAAAGGGACGCTGTGGGTTTCAGGGTGAAGATACAACATTATACTTTTTAAAATAGATTTTGAAATTGTCTTTCTAAATATGAGTGCAACATCATTCTTCCTCAGTTTTTTTGTGCTTTGCATAGAAAACTTAAAGTGGCTCATGACTGGCCGTCTCAGTTCACTAATGCCTAGAATACTCATCACATGTGTTCCATTTTATTCAACTTCCAGTTTCCCTACATTCATACTTCATACATTTCACATTCTAATTATTCATGGTTGTTTGCAGCTGTTTCCCCTCACTTTTAAGTGACTTCCCATCTGGACTCTACTGCTATAGCAATAACTACTACTACTATAGTTCTCTATTGTTCATGACATTTTTGAAGCCCTCTTATTTCCGAAGTAGATGGCCAATCCTGCTTCCTAGACTGTTTTTTATAGGGGCTCTGCTGCAACCTTGCCACCATGGGTAACCATTCTGGCATTTGAAACACTGGTGGCATAGCTTCCAGCATCACAGCAAACCAAAATTACACCAGTACAGCAGACTAACAGATAAGTGCAGAAGTAATAAGAACAAATGATAAACAAGCAAGCATATACACACCTGAGCTATTTCCTGATATAAGAAATTGACAATTGATGGGTGCTTTAGCTCTAAGAGCAAATTGTAAAGACAATCAGACATACAAATATCGTGGTGCAAGACATCCTTTTCTGGTCCCAGCTGAGGCCAATGGTGATGTGGCAAGATGGGGTCCACAGACAGTAACTCAGCTGGATCTTTGGTGCTAGTACTTGGTTGTCTTCCTAGTTGCTGGCTAATGTCTATTTCAAGACCTCAAAGCCCTGAAACCACAGGGCAGTTACTCAGCTATCTTCCTGCAGATGACACAACCTTGCTTGCTGAAAGTGAGGAAGACTTGAAATGCTTGTTGCAGAAGATTAAGGATTACAGCCTTCAATACAGACTACATCTCAACATCAAGAAAACAAAGGTCCTCACTACTGAGCTGAGAGAGAGATAAAGGATTGAAATTGTCAATTATTTATTCTTACTTGAATCAACAATCAACACTTTTGGTACCAACTGTCAGAAAACTGTCAGAGATCTGCCTGTCGTCAGAAACCTCTCCAAAATGATGTGGAGTAATGCTGTCAGTTTGAAGACTAAGGTGCACTTCATTCAAGTCATGATATTTTCAAACACTTGCCATGCATCTGAGAGCTGGACAATGAACAAGAATGACAGGAGAATTGATGCTGTAGTGTTGGAGTACTGAATAGCTCATGGACTGGCAAAAGAAAGTTATGTCTTAGGAAAAGAACAATCAGAGTCCTCCTTGGAGGCAAAGATGACGAAACTTCTCCCATACATTGGGCATGCTTCTAGGAGATGCTATTCCTTGGAAAGGGACATCATGCTTGGGGAAGGTGGAGGGTCAGCAAAAGAGAGATTCCTAACAAGATGGATTGATGTAGTGACAGCAGCAATGGGCTCAAGTGGGTCAGAAATGATGAGGATGGCACAGGATAGGACAGAGTTCATACCTGTTGTTCACAGGTCACTGTAAGTCATACTCAACTCACACCTAAAAACAGCAAGCACCTCTGTAATTTTGTAGTCTTTGAAAATTCTGCAAGTAGAATGCTTCTTCTACACACATGGAGTCACCATGAGGTGGAGTTGATTCTATGGCAATGGTTATGATCTTACTGATGAAACTTGTTTGTCTTCATTTTTTTATCCTGAGGAATCCAAAGTGTGAAGTTGAATCAAGTTACGATCTCAAGAGAACAGCATAGGCAGTAAAAAACATCAGAAAGGAATACAGGTTTTTGAGGCAAATGAACTTGAATTGAAACAAACCCTTGAGCTACAATTTATTTGTTTTAATATTTTAAACTTCCATTTCCTCACTTGCAAAGTGTAATTATAATTACCTTACAGAGTTTTTATGCAGATTAATGAGAACATAAACATTTAAAGCATAGATACTCAGTAAATGGTGGTTATGATCTAACACGCTTGTTTTAAATAAACATTTACAGAAAAAGCTTTATACTTAATTTTAAAAATGTGAACCCCAAAAAGGGAAGAAAAAAGAAAGCAGCTTATTATCACTCCTTTCCCCAACTTACGCTGCTCATATTCAAGTGCCTAATATCAAACTGACCTAATATCAAACTGACTTTTGTTCAGGTGTTTTGTTTGTAAGGTTGTTATGAGTCATCTATGACTCAATGACACTTAACAACAATAACAACAACGAGAGAGCTCTGTTGGCCTAGTGGATAGAAAGCGATGCTACCAACCCAAAGGTGGGTGATTTTAATCTGCAACCCTCAGGCCTGGTTTTAAGTGGTATAGCACTGGACTGTCCATTTGCTGTACAGAGATAACTCATGCTTGCTGTGATGCTAAACACTGTGACACTGATGTGTTAAATGCAATAATGGTTACCATGGTGGGCAGTGTCTGGTGGAGCTTCCTGATTAAAACAAGCTTGGAGTTGGAAACAACCTAAGTGCCCATCAACAAACAAATGGATAGAGAAGCTGTGGTATAGTCGCACAATGGAATACTACACTGCATTGAAAAACAAGGAACTCATGCAATATTATTCAAAATGGTTGACTCTGGAG
>NW_006399808.1:10771413-10786036 GCF_000299155.1 Elephantulus edwardii | reverse complement strand
GCAGGAAGTAGCTAAGAGAATACGCCATCCCCTTTTCCTTATGAATCAGGGTGAAGTCTCTCTCAGGGAGGAGAGATAGGGAATGGCAAAGGACACACTGACAAAGGAGATTAATCAGAACTGGCTTCAACAAGCACTGTGGCAATTGGACAATTAAAAGAGACATTCAGGGAGGGGGAAGAAGAACGAACTGGAGAGGAGGGTAGAGAAAACAGTGCAACAATGAATGAATGAAAAGCCAAAATCTCTGTAAATGTTCATTAAAACTAATAAAATTTCATAATTTAAAAAAAAAAACAAGCTTGGAAGCAAGAGTGGCTTTCACTTCTGAAATAGTTTGCCTCCATAAAGTTTATGAACTTGGAGAAACGATGAAAGCTATACAAGTGTTAAGGTCTTTATTTCATAGGGTTGCTATGAATCGTATATGACTTAACAGCACTTAACAACATTATCAAACTGCTATTGGTAGAGTTACACCAAATTTCTAAGGTGATCCACACCTTGCCTAATAGCATACTAGATATTTATTAAGTATGTGAGTCCAAAATTAATTTTTCTCTAATAAACATATTTTTAATGTCTCTGGAGAAGGGAAAACATCAGTAAAAGAAAGATTCTCATTGAGATGACTGACACTGATTATAACAATGAGATTAAGCACAATCAAGACTGTGAACATGTTTCAATGTTGATTAATATTTTTTTTTTGACAGTGGAATAAGTTTATTCTTATGTACAGAAGAGACGGTGTGTACGTCAGCCCAGTTTGGTGGCGAGTTCTTTGGGCTTGGCCTTCTCCGGCTTGGCGAAGCGGGCCACTAACTTGGGCCCCAGGACATTGCCTCCCAGTGGCGGCGGATCTCACCATATCTGTCGTTGTAATTGGTTCTGATGGCTTCTACCAGCTTAGCCAGAGCGCCTTTATCTTCCGGGTTCACCTGCGTGAAGACAACAGTGGTGCAGGTCTTCTGGTGGACAAGGCGGCCCAGCCTGGCCTTGCCCTTGATGATGCAGTAGGGAACACCCATCTTCCGACACAAGGTCGGTAGGAAGACCACCAGCTTGATAGGGTCCACATCGTGTGCGATCACCACCAGCTGGGCCTTCTTGTTCTCCACCCTGGTGATCGTATTCACCCCTGCACAGATGACGGGGGTCTCTTGGTGGGGGTGTCTCCTTTGCCAGCAGCCTTCTTCTCAGCCTTGGCCAGCAGCCTCTGCTTCTTCTCCTTCTTGGTCTCTGGTCAGTACTTGTGGGCCAGCTTCAGCAGCTGAGTAGCTGTCTGGCGGTCCAAGGCCTGGGTAAACTGGTAAATGGCGGGTGGCACCTTGAGTCGTTTGTAGAGGATTGGCCTCTGCCGCTGCAGCCGGATGTAGTGGGGCCTTTTGACAAAGTGGGTAAGGTCCCTTTTTGGTTGGATGTCCTGCCCGATGCCAAAGTTTCTGGGCCTTTTCTCGAACAGGGGATTCACCACCTCCTTGGCCTCCTGCTTCTTGACCACGGCAGGCGCCGGGTCCACCTTCTTCCCCTTGGCCTTCTTTCCCTTAGGCATCTTGGGTGGATGGGCGAGAGCTCAATGTTGATTAATTTTATAAAATATAATTGATGGGAATGATTGTATGAAACACATTGTGAATGATGGATAGTGTGAAACACAAGGTATACAAACTTTGTAATCAAATTGACAAAAAATAAATTTTTTAATTAAAAAAAAACCAGATTGTGAAGATGACTTGGGGTTGGGTAGAGTTTTGTTCTGTTGTGCCTGGGGTCCCTATGAATCAGAGCCAGCACAATGGCATGTAGTCATAACAACGTAAAGGGATCACTGGTGTCTTAACGGTAAGGAGTCGTGTTGTCAATCCATCCTCACTCAGTTGGAATCCACCAGCTACTCTGTGGGAGAAAGATGAGCAATCTCTTCCCATGTAACTTGTGGTTTCTGATAACCCACTGAAGGGTCAATTATAAGTTGGATCCAACTTGATGGTTCATAACAACAACAGTAACATATATTCACTATATGCTTTTTCTTCACTCTCATTGTGTTGATTAGTCTAAGTCATTTATACTTAGATTGCTAAGAATTTTTACTTAGTCTACTGATTTGGATCCTTATTTCCTCCTTTAAAATTGCCAGAATCCTAATTGGAACACTAGCCTGACTGCCTGGAGGGGGGGCGGGGGGGGTGGGGGAGAAAAGAAAGGAAATCTGTGTAGCCTTGGCTGTTTTTTCTTCCTGGGAACTAACCCAACCTCTGTGTCACCTGCTGATGGCTTGAATCTCTTTGGTAAATAGGTTTCAAACCAGGTAGCTAGTAGTAGTGACAGGGAATACTCTGTTGAGAAATGTTTGAGACTCTCTTCTAGGGAAAAGAAGCATGCTTTTTTTGAAGTGGAAGGAGCATGGGAAGGGTGAAGGCATGTATTTATCAGCTTAAGCTCAGAGATTCCTGCTGCTTACTATCATGCTAGATTAGATTCTTTACACGTTGAAACCAGCCCCTTTAAGGCCAAGTTTCACATCTCTTTAAACATTGTGCTTTGACCTGAGGTTGCCCTCATGGGGATCGCCATTCCGGCAGTTTGTGGTTCCCCTATTCACCGCCTACACCTTTTTAAATGGTATCTCCTTGAATTACCCTATTTTGAGAGTTCCATCTGTTTCCTTTTAGACCCTGACTAATACAAACGTTTACTATGTTCCAGGCACCAAGGATACAGCAATAAACAGAGAAATAAAATTTCCTACACCCCGGAGATTACCTTCTGGGCAGTTTTGAAATGTCTTGCAGCCAGGCCTGGGTAATCTACAGCTTTTCATGTCTGAAATTGTTATGCCAGGAGCTCTGAGAGCACAGTGGTTAAGGTGTGTAGCTGCTAACCCACAACTGCTAGGAGGGAGAAGATAAGATGATCTGCTTGCATAAAGATGTGAAGCCTTGGAAACCAGATAGGGCAGCTCGCCTCTGCCATATGGGGTCACTCTGAGTTAAGGTCCACTCGATAGCAGTGTTTGGTTTTGGTTTCATCTTGTTGTGTACCTACAAGTATGTTTTTGTGAAAAACTCTGTGATTAGACCTCCAGTAAATCCTACAAGGAGGAACTGTCTTTGTCTCTCTTCTATTTCTTGTATTGCCTTCATTTACTAAACAAATATTTATTGAGCATGAGTGTCCAATAAACACTTGCTGTCTTTTACTGTTCTGGGTTTCATGGTATATGCTGGGGAAGGGAAGGTGGGCAGGGAAGACCAAACAGAACTCCATTGCCAATAGGCCAGTTATGAGTCATAGCCACCCTCTAGGACAGAGCTGGAAGCTGTGCTGGCCTGGTTGACCAGAAGTTGTGCTGCTCACGCAAAGGCATTCAAATCCACCAGTGACTTTGTGAAAGAAAGATGGGTAATCTCTTCCCATGGAATTTCTAGGTTCAGAAACCCAATGGAGGGTCAGTTAGGGGTTGGTTTGAACTTGTTGGCAATGAGTTGAGTTGAAGTCAGAGTAGCACAGCTCCATGGAATTTCCAAGGTTGTAAATCTTTATAGTTTTCTTCCTCTGAGCAGGTTGGTGGGTTTAAGCCGCTGACCTTCCAGTTAGAAGCTGAGCACTTTAGTCCTAACACTGTCAGGGCTCCTAGGGCAGGGAGTGTTATTATTGTTGTTGGGTACCATTCAGCCAGAACCAATTCATAACTGACCCTTGAGCACGTTTTCAGAGGCAGTAAATCACAGAGGAGATTGCTCATGTTTCTTCCACGGAGCTCCTGGGCAATTCTGATGGATCATGTGCTTTTGAGTTGGCAAAGTAACTCTACCACTATGCCAGCAGGGAATACAACAAAGATGACTAGGATAATTCTTGTAGGAAATAGACTCATAAACAATCCCCACGCTATGGAAATCTGGAGGAGAGAATGACTGACTCACTTTGAGGATGAGGAAAGGCTTCCTAGAGGTGATTTTCTCCTTGGGCTTGGGTGGATGAGTAGCGTTTTGCCAGAAATAAAAAAAGGGGAGGATATTTGGGAAGAGGGAAGGGGTTGTGAAAAGTCTTGAAGGTGTGTCCAGGAATGAAAAGACTGTGTGTGTGACGTCATACCATGAAGGATAGCCATGGGGTTGTGACAGGAAAGGTATCTGGAGTCCAGATTTTGAGGATAAGTTGTACATGGAGAGTAAAGAACCAGTCTAGTATGTAACATAAGAAGTATAAAACAGTGAGTGTAAAAATCAGATTTATATTTTAGAAAGAGAATTTTGGAAACAGTGGAAAAGGATAAATATTAGACACAAAAAGAATAAGTTGTTGTTATATACCATTGACTCAGAACTGATGTATAGCTGACTCTCCAGCAAATGTTCAGAGGTAGTAAACCACACAGAAGGAGATTGGCCATCTTTCTCCTGGGGAACAATTGGTGGATTTGAACCATGTGCCGTTGGGTTGTCAGTGCAACTCCTTACCACTGAGCCACCATTTTTTATAGCAACAATGTAAGAAGTTAGTGGTGGAGGCAAAACTAAAGCAAAGACAATGAGAATAGACAGATTAAGCAGAGTGAATTTCATTGGATGAAGATGAAAAGGGGAGACTAAGATGATTCAAAGTAGAAGGAAGAATAATCAGTAATTTGGTAAATTACTTTTACCAAAGTAAAAGTAAAAGCACTTGAGGCTCTTCCTGATCTAAAGCAAAGATGCAGCTCAAACCGGTGGAGATCAGCCCTGAGGTGATGACCAGCTTGGGAGTCGCGCTTTGTGGACGTGCTGGGGCTGGAAGAGGAGTCTCTGGGCTAGGCTCACCGCTCAGCATGAGAATTTCAGGAAAAAGCAGATTGAAGAACTGAAGGGACAAGAAGTCAGTCCCAAAGCAGACCATTGGGAACTCCTGTGGGACCGTTGGACTGATACATGCAGTGGCCAGTAATCAGGACAAACTGCAGTTTGACAATGAATCTGTCCTGAAGCAGTTTCTTTCTGAAGCAGAGAAGCTGTCTCTTGATGACAGAGCAAAATGCTTTGAAAAAAACGAGGCCATCCAGGCAGCTCCCGTTGCTGTGGCCCAGGAAGGCCAGTGTCCTGTAGACGACAAAGTGAACTTTCATTTTATTCCATTTAACAACGTGGACGGTCACCTCTATGAACTCAATGGACGAATGCCCTTCCCCGTGAACCATGGCACCAGTTCAGAGGACTCCCTGCTGCAGGATGTTGCCAAGGCCTGCAGAGAATTCACTGAACGTGAGCAAGGGGAGGTCTGCTTCTCAGCCGTGGCCCAGTGCAAGGCAGCCAAATGCACTGTGAGGAACTTGCCTTTCCCCTCTTCCTTTAATGTGAAGACATGTTCCTACCAATGTGGTCTAAAATGCTTCTGTATTTGTGAAACAAAGCTGTTGTTCAATTCTGCAGAAATGCTCATACCCTCAGCCCTATCCAAGCACTAGCTGAGCTCCACTGTGGAGTCAGGCAGGGTTTCTTGTAAGGTTCAGATGGGAAAGCATTTCCTTAGATCCGTATGTATGTCTTGTTACCTTAATATCTAATGCTTTAAATGGCTACTCTGGTTTATGTTTGTAAGTTAGGGCCTTGGATGTGGTTTGTCATTAAAAGGAATGAGACTTTTCTGCTGATAAAAGAGAAGGAAAAAAAAGTACCATTAAAAAGCAAATGTATTGTTAAAATGATTCTGACTCATGGGAATCCTGTAATACAGAGTAAGAACTGCCCCATAGTATTTCTAAGGCTGTAAATTTCTATGAAAACTGACTACTACGTCTTCTTCCTTTGAATGGCTGGTAGATTTGAACCACTGATCTTTCAGTTAGTAGTCCAAGAACTAACACACTGTACCAAGAGAGTTCCTTAAAGAAGAAAGTGTATATACACTGTTGGTGGGATTGTAAAATGGTGCAACCCATTCTGGAAGGCACTTATGATCTACACAAATGCCTTTACTTACTCAATAAAGCGCAAGTAGGCATTCTTTTGGTATTCTTTGCTTTCAGCCAGGATCCATCAGACATCAGCAATGATATCCCTGGTGGCATGGCCTCTTCTAAACCCAGTTTGAACTTATAAGCCCTTTAAACCACTATATCACCAAGACTCCCACTATAGTGAAAGGGTAGGATCTCTTTACTTGGAGAACTTGACAACCACGCAAGAAGAGATCAAGATGAACATTGACAGTGTTAAGTCATGGGTTCCGCTGTCTCTTGTCATTTTTTTTCTTCAAAAAGATATGTAGTGTATTGGTATAAAAACAAATTTTTAAAAGCATTAAAAACTGAATTGGGAAGAACATTAAACTACATCAGACCAAAAGGAAAACATTTATCCAAAAGCAAAATTCCAAAGGCGGAAGGTGCAGGAAAGCTGGGTAAATGGCAACAAGAAAGTCAAGGTGGAAGTGGGGAGTATGATGATACATTGAGGACATTGCACAAAAGTCACAAAAATATCCCATGTGCAAATTGTTGAGTGGAGAATGAATTTGTTTTCTAAACTTTCACCTAAACCACAATAAAATGCTCAAAAATCAAAACAAAACTATCCAAGGAAGTTAGTCTCATAAACATTCAATCAGAGTTTTATTCACAAACTATTTATTTTCAAAACAAAATCAAGTTAGTGATTAAGGATAAATTTTCCTTCTGGGTGCTCAAATTTTATAATATCTGTTGAGAATTCAAGACTTCTTGTGCTGGTATAGGATAAGAATTTGAACTCAACTGCTTGTCTGGTTTCTAGAAACAACTAATAAAACTTATGCAAAAGACAACTTACTGTCAACTGTCTGGTTAGGATAATCCTATATGTCTAGGTTTTTAAAATTAATTTTAATGGAAGTTTACAGAGACCTAGGGTTTCCAATCATTCATTGTTGCACTTTTCTCCCTGCCCACCTCCCCCAATTCACTCTTCTCCTTGAAAGGTTAAAGAAAAACTCTTTTCATTGTTATGCAATCCCTCCCCTCAAGTCCACTCCACTG
The DNA here is from genome assembly GCF_000299155.1 of Elephantulus edwardii. NCBI lineage: Eukaryota > Metazoa > Chordata > Mammalia > Macroscelidea > Macroscelididae > Elephantulus > Elephantulus edwardii. The sequence continues at coordinate 10,779,039 of NW_006399808.1, read as the reverse complement.
TGCAGCCTTCATTCTGAACTCCTGTCATGATGATAACACCCAATCACATAAACAGTTCTCTCCCTCATCTGTTTCAATATAGTATACATCATTCTTCCCTTCTTCTCTGTCTTCCCTCAGTCCTGTTTTACAATAGTGGTCCTATGCACTATTTGTCCTTTTGTGACTGAGATATTTCACCCATCATAATGTCTTCCAGTGTCATCCATTTTGCATAGTATTTAATGAGTTCCTTGTTTTTCAGTGCTGCATAATATTCCATTGTGTGAATATACCAGAGCTTCTCTATCCATTCATTTGTTGATGGGCACTTGGGTTGTTTCCAGCTCTTTGCTATTGCCAAAAAAGCTGCAATAAACATGGATGTGCATATAGATCTAGTTTTAACATCTAAAGTTCAAGGGTGAGGAGGAAATTGTATTATTAGGAATTGACTAAGAATTGATTCTAATGGAGACTTTGTATCCTTTCTCACCAGAACCAAATGTTACCTGAATCTATGCCAATCACAGGAATGGGCATCAAGAAGGCTGTTACAAGGGAGCTCTGGTGTCCTAGTGGCGAGAAGCTACACTGCAATCCCAGAGGGACACGATTCGAATCCACCAGATGCTCTGTTGGAGAAAGAGGGGCAATCTCCTCCTGAACCAGTCAGATCCAATTTGATGGTACACACACAAAAAATAATAAAATAATTTTTTTAAAAAGAAGGCTGTTACATCCTTGTGTTCTTTAATGGTGCAAAATCTATTCCCACTGTGTTGATTCTGACTCATGATAGCCAGTAGGACAGAGTAGAACTGTCCCAAGAGTTTCCAAGGCTATAAATCTTTAAGAAAGAAATGGTAACCCTTTCTCCCCATGGATGGCTGGTGGATGCAAAATGCCAGCCTTTCTCTTAGTAGTGAAGCTCTTACCCCCTGTCACCAGAGCTCCTATCTCTGTGGTCCAGACCTTGCTATTAGAAGTGCAGTGCATGTAGGCACCAGCAGCACCAGAGCACTTGGGAGCTCATTAGAAATGCAGAATTTCAAGCTTCACTCCAGGATTAGTGACTGCACATTTTAATATGTTTTCCCTCTCCATGCAAAGATACATTCTTCCATTTATGATGGATAAATACCAATTCAAAGTGACCCTGTATTGGAGGACAGAGTAGGCCAGCACCCTAAAATTCCCAAGCCTGTGAATTCAAGACAGTCACATCTTTTTCCCATGGAGCAGGCTGTCAGTTCATACCAGAGCACTGAACCAGTTTGAGCTAGTTCAGACATAGCTGACAAAGTAAAATTGGAACAGACGTAGATTTGTAAAATTTAGGTGAAGCAGAATGATAACTGCCACAAGCAACATCACAGGTGAAATCCTGGAGTGAGTCCTCTCGGAAGCCTGATGAGGGAGGCAGGATCAGTGACAGGACCATAGAGAAAGACACACATCCAAGCATTAAGGTAGGCCACCATCTGGGGGCATGTATGAGAGGCCAGTCCTTGGACAAAGACATCATGCTTGGAAATGTGGAGGGTTGGTGAAAGAGAGGAAGAGTCTCAACTTTGACACAGTTACTGTAACGATGGGCTCAAGTATATCAGAGATGGTGAAGACAGCACAGAATAGGGCACTGTTCAGATCTATTTTTAGGGTCAGTCTGAGCCATAGTTGAACTGAACGACACCTAAAAGCACATAACAGCAAGAGATGTAGTTACTGTTCAATGTGCATCCTGCCCTTGCTTTTTAAGAAAGAGGTTAAACTTCCAGAGGTGGTCTCATCCACAGGGAGTGATGGTGTTAATCCAAAAGCCACACCTCTCTGGCAGTTGGAATCCACCAGTGGCTCATAATCTAGTCTGAGAAATCCAGGGCAGAGTCAGCAATGAGTTGGTTCCAACTCTACAGCAATGAGACCTCAGTCATCAGTCTGTCATTTTTCCTTTCTGGATATTGTTTCCATTCACCCACATTTTACATATTGGGTCTGTTCGGATTGCACTTTGGCCATGACTAAACCAGGAAGAACTGGTTTGAAGCCCTAGTTCCAATTGCAAGCCTACGCACCAAGCTTTTGGCTAGCAGTAAAGTGCTTAAAAGACTATAAAACTGAGTCACCAGGATTCCTCACTTGATCCCCAGGGGATGACCCAGGGGGACATTTTTCCATTTGAGATTGCAACCAATTAGTGGGCCATGAAATTGATCAAGTGGTTCTATGGTCAGTGTTTTTTTTCCCCCATTAAATAGATCTGAAAATATCACAGCACATTGCCTATATAAGAGTGGTTAATATGTTGTGAAACTTTTGTCTTAATTATAATTATAATTACTAAGATCTGGTATAAAATATAGGCTTTATTTTAAAAATTTTAAAAGCCTCTGATCTGAGGGAATTTATTTTTAAATGTGGTCTAAATGGATTCATGAGGTAGTTTAAAATGCAAATTCCTAGATCTATATAGAAAAGGGACAAGAATTTGTATTTTAAACAAATAGACTCAGATAGTTCTAACAGACAATGAACAAAGGAAGACCAAAAAAGAATTGATGCCTTTGGATTAGGATGTTGGCAACAAATAGTGATCATATCACAGACTACCAGAAGAATGAACAAATGTGTCTTGGATGAAATACAAGCTGGAATGCTTCTTAGATGCAAGGATGGGGAGACTTATGTCTAGTACTATAGCTGGGTTATCTGAAGAGGCCAGACCTGAGAACACACTGCTTGATAAAGTAGAGGGCCAGGGTGAAGGAGGAAGTCTCACAATAGGAGAGTTTGACAGAAAATGACAGATTGTGTGCTGATGGCACAGGACTGTTTTGTTATACATAGTGAATCAGGATCCACTGAACAGCACCTAAATAACAATTCTGACACAATTTAAATGTAAGAACCACTAGTTTGGCAATGATTCTCGAACTTAGCATGTATCAGAATAGATTGGAACATCTCTTAAAACATAGGTTTCTGGTCCACACCCTCAGAGTTTCTGGTTCAGTAGGTCTGGGCGAGGCCCAGTGATTTGCATTCCTAACAAGTTTCCAGATGATGCTGCTGATTTGTGGGTCACTGCTGTTAGCTGTTGCTAAATCAACTCCTAGTTCATGGCAACCCATGTATTGTTGTTGTTATGTGTTGTCAAGTTGCCTGCTCCTGTAGCACCCCTATGTACAATAGCTCCAAAGCCTGCCCTGTCCTGAGCCACTCTCACTGGCTCTGACACTCCTACCCCTGCTGTCCCAGTTACTGTCTCAATCCATCTCTTCCTCTCCTGTACTGTCCTTCCACACTTCTGAGTATAATGTCCTTCTCCAAGCATCGGCTCCTCCTGGCCACGTGCCCAAAGAATGTGAGAACAGATCTTCAAAATTCCAGCCTCCAAGGAGAAACTTGGTTTCACCCTCTTATTTGTTTTCTTGGTGGTCCATGGTATGTTCAAGACTCTTCTCCAACACCACAACTCATTATCCAGCTCTCTGATGCATAGTTAGTTATTGTGAAGATGATGGACTGGATCAGGAGCACCTTAGTCTCTAGACTGACATGGTTGCTTCTTAGTACTCTGGAAAGGTCCCTGACAGCAGATTTACTGAATGCAATTTGCCTTTTGATTGCCTGACTGCTGGTGCTAAGAGTATTGATTGTGGAGCCCAACAAGCTGTAACTGTTAATTGTAAGAACCAGTTATCAGAAACTCAGTTTCTGGTAAAGTGCAGCTACCCCCACCCCACCTGCTTGAGTGGTTTTTAGCAAACAACCCCCGCCTGTGGTAAATCACACTCTGATTAGTCAAGTGTCATAAAGTGGAATTCTTCTTCTTTGTAAGGACACAAGGGATTTTTTCTAGTTCCTGTATCTGAAGTAACCGATAAGATTCAAATAGGTTTCCAAACCGTTTCCCTACCAATCAGATTCAGACAAGTCTCCAAACTGTTTCCCTGAGCTATGGCTAACCAATTGAAAGTAGACTAGCACCCAAACTACTATAGTCAATCATAGCACGTATGGTTAGACAAAAGAGTAACAGAGGTATAAAAGGAGAAGGATGCGCCAGTTCGGGGCTCTCGGGTGGATGCTGCTGTGTCAGCATGCGGGAGCCAGGGTTCAAACTCGAAATAAACTTTATTGATTTGGCTAATTGGCTCGGTCATCTTTTTGGAGACTCGCTCCGTTACATTAATAACCTCAATCTCATCTCCATCTATCATGGTAGCAGAGTATAAATGTTGCATAGGGTTTTCTGGCTGTAGTAACTTCGATAAAATCATCAGCCATTTCTTCTGCAGCACCAATGGTTTAAACAAGCAACATTTTGTTTAGAGGTTTATGCTAAAAAAACCTTCACAACTCTCAAACTCTTTGCCATTGAGTAAGAACTGACTCATAGCTGATCCACCACTGGGTTTCTGAGACTTTAAATCCCACAGAAAGAGGAACATCCATCTTTCTTCCTCTGATCCTCTGGTGGATTCAAATCATCAGAGAGGCATGGCCTTTGGGTTAATATCCAGTGCCGTATGGACTATACAACCAGAGTTTCTAATAGCTGATTGCAGGGACAACAAATTACAGAAATAAAGGGCTTAGAATCAAGATGTTTGCATCACACAGAATTCTTTCTCCCATTTGTGATTAAACCATCAATCCAATAACTCTCCATTTCCGTATTCACTATCTTAGGATCATCATTCAAGTGGACAAAAAGATCTTAAATGTTTCACAGAAGACCTTGACTGAATATTTATAGCTTCTTACTCTTCTAAGATTGGGTTTATCCAGCAAAAGGATATTCACCCAATTTACTTCCTCCAAAGTCTGCCTTCTACCACCATCAGATTTACACTCAGACAAAAATGTGAGAGAGTTCAGAAACTGTACGCTTTGTTTATTCACAGATATTTTTAGGTAAAGACTACTAAAAGTACCGTCCTAGGACAAGAAGCATCAGCCTCACCTAAGGGCTTACTTGTAAGAAATAGAGATTTTCACACACCCTCTCAGACCTACTTAAACAGAATCTCTAAGATGGGAACTAGTAATCTCTGCTTTAACGTTTTCCCCAGTTGGTGTGAGCCTGGAAGTGTGAGGACTGCCCTAAATCTAGAGCATTTGCAGTTGCTATAGGCGTCTATTATACCGACCCATTTCTGTATCACCACACTCAGGTTCAGCAGGATTACTGTGGAACCAACCACCAGCAACACAAACTTTGGGGTATGACCCTGAATTTTCTAACACCTTGCCTGCCAGTGATCCTGATGGTGAAATAGAAGATGATTCTTTGACATATGGGACATTTTCCACACTTTTCCTGAAGCTTCTTACCAGAAATTCTTTTCCTCCTTTTCTGATTCAGTTTTGTGGTTTTTTTTTTAACCTCCAATATACACATGGAAGTTAAATATCATGGAAATATGTTAAACTCAAAGTTATGAGTGGTGAATTTTAAAATAGAAAAAAATGTTTTTAAATTCAGAAGTTGAATAGACACCTACATTGGATTCATGGTAGGCTGTTGAAAACATATGGAAATATATATTGTGGGCTAAAACCTGTCTTTAGCGATTCATAATCAACTCCTACTAGAATCAGCTTATTCCATTTGGTGCAATATAAAGGAGTTGGTGTTGCCAGAGAACTTCATTTAAAAACAATTTCCTGAAAATTAATTACTTCCATATCACATTACTAGCATAATTTATTGCCTCAATATAGGCTGAAATTGCTACTTCAGCTCAGCACACCTAACATCTCATTTAGCAGGCAGTACCCAATACAATCTGGACAGTGTGCACGTGCATGTGTGGGTGGATGGGTAGCATGTGCACGCATGCACATTCATGTGGTCTTTGCTTTTCAAATACAACGGGAGAACAAAGTGCTGGGGTTTTTTTAGAAAAAGAATAATTTTAAAATAAAGTAAAATTCTTCATTACCAAGTCACTATATTGATTTAAAGAAATTGTTATATTTTGTTCATCTTTTGACTGTGTCATAACTGTTTTTGTGATTAAAAATATATGTAACAGACCATATACCAACTCACCAATTTCTTTTGGATAATTCAGAATATGTCAATTGGCATCAGAGACCCCTCCAGAGCAATGATGCCAGCCTGAAGACTAAGATGCACCTGATCTAGGCCATGGTTTTTGCAATTACTTGCTGTGCATCTGAAAGCTGGACAATGAGTAGGGATGACAGAAGGAAAAGTAATGCCTTTGAGCTGTGGTGCTGGAGAAGAGTATTGAATAAACCGTGGACTGCTAGGAGAACAAACAAGTTCATCCTAGAGATGGTGAGATCAGGCTGCTCCTTGGAGGCTAGGATTCTGAAGCTTCGTCTGACATACGTTGGACATGTTGCAAATCAGGACCAGTGCTTGGAGAGGGACATCATGCTGGGGAGGGTGGAGGGACTGTGCAAGAGAGGAAGGCCCTCGATGAGATGAATTGATTCAATGACTGGGGTAACAGGGGTAGGTGTATTAGAGACAACAAGATTGGCAAAAGATAGAGCAGGGTTTAGGGCTGTTGTACATAGGATCACTATGAGTCCCAGGTGACTCAATAACAACAACAATAATTCCGAATATATCCTAGTTTTTTCATTTTAATGTTTAAATTTTCGTTTTAGGAAAGAACAATACTCTTGACAATAATGTTTCTTGTATTTAATTATCAAACTTATGTTGATTACTTTGTTTTCTTTTTCATGTTGTATCTAACCAGAGGGAGGAAACCACTAACTTTGTGCAATGCATACACTCAACAGCTACAAATTGTTTCCTATTTGTCACTACCTGCCAGAATACTGTATCACCCATAAAGCTTTACACATTTCCTTTGACAGATACATTGCAAAAGGGCCAGAATAGTTGCAAAAAGAGACTAGAAAGATCTATAAACTTCTTGAGTTAGATGTAACTATACTATCTCTAGTTATTAATTAGGATAATGAGCTCTGTAAGAGTCAAGAGTATGAGTTTGGGATTCAGACACATGCTGATTTTAAATGACATCTCTAGTATTTCCAAGCTGTATTGCCTTAGGCAAGTTATGTAAGTAATCTGAGCTTCATTTTTCTTATCTGAAAAATGAGAATAATTACACTGAAAGTTGATATAAGGGCTAAATAAGATAACTCATGCATAGCCTAATAGTGCCTTGATTAAAACAAATGCTCAGGGAACCCCCCCCAAAAGCCCCAAATGCTTAGTAATTATTTCCTATTTATTATTATTAATATTAATATTATGCTTCTCAGGCCAAAAGGAGTCATTTGTGGAAACTACTCGATTGTTAAATATCACAAACATGTAGATTCTTCTGCTTTCCAAACCTAGAATTGCTTGATTTGTTTCATGTTGATTTTCCTTTATCTCCTTTGATTGTATTTATCATCTTGTGTAAAATGCTTGCTTCATAATAATTTCAGTCATAAGGTAGTAACAATACCAAGTTACAGGTGACCTTATGTGATAGGTGTGGCTTGATCTAATGAAAGTTGTTAGCTTTGTTCACAATAGCAAGGATTTGGAAACAACCTAAGTGCCCATCAACAAACGAATGGCTAGAGAAGCTGTGGTATATTCGCACAATGGAATACTATGCTGCACTGAAAAACAAG
>NW_006399808.1:10749174-10770507 GCF_000299155.1 Elephantulus edwardii | reverse complement strand
AGAAAAATTGTTTTCCTACTAATGCTTTCATTTAAGAATTTTTTTAAATCTTCATATGTTAGATTGGATGCATTGCTGAATCAAATGATTATGGGTCTGCTATGGGTGAGGAAAGCGCAAAGCCCATGTTTGTTCTTAGCTTTGAATATGTGTCCATGACTATTTTATGAAAGTCCCTGGGCAGCACACTTAACTGCTCATCTTCTAGCCAAAGGTTGGTGGCTCAAATCCATCCATAGGTGCCTCAGAAGACAGGTCTGGTGATCTGCTTCCAAAAGGTCACAGCATTGAAAATTCTATAGAGCAGTTCTGCTCTAATTGCACAGAGTGACAGCAAGTCAGAATCTATTCTTAAGCAACTAACAATAACCATATGGTATGACAATGTACGCGCTCAGGTGGAATCCAACAGCCCAGATTTTAGGGTTGGTTACTTGAAGGAGGTTTTGATTAGATGCTAGTTGGAACTGAAAGATGGGTAAGAATGGCAGGGAAAATCCAAAGTAGAAGGTCTACTTACCTTTAAACAGTGTTCTGCATTTACTTACACAGTAACCTGTTTTGAGATCTGGGCATTTATAAAAGATTAAGCTCTACTGTTGGACTCTCTGGGAGGATTTAATTTATTAGAAGTCTAAGGTTGTTGTTGTGTATGGTAGAGTTGGAACCGACCCATAGCTGACTCTCCAGCGGATTTTCGGAGACAGTTAATTGCATGGGAGGAGATTGTCCATCCTTTTTCTGTAGAGCAGCTGGTGACCCCAAATCACTTGCCTTAAGGATTTCAGTGCAGCTTCTTGCCACTAGGCCACCAGAACTATAGAAAAGATTTTGGCTTCACCTTGGGGCTTTGTACCTGTAGGAGTGTCAGAAGCTACAGAAGGAGAATTGATGCCTTTGAGCTGTGGTGCTGGAGAAGAGTATTGAATGTACCATGGACTGCCAAGAAAACAAACAGATTCATCCTGGAGAGGGTTAAAACAGGCTACTCCTTGGAGGCAAGGATTCTGGGGCTTTGTCTGACATACTTTGGACATGTTGTAGGGAGAGACAGGTCCTTGGAGAGGGACATCATGCTTGGTAGGGTGGAGGGATAGCGCAGGAGGGGAAGGCCCTCTATGAGGTGGATTGATTCAGTGACTGGGGTAATCGGGATGGGTGTGTCAGAGGCAATGCTATTGGCTCACGATAGAGCAGGGTTTAGGGCTGTTGTATGTACATAGGGTCGCTATGAGTTGCAAACGACTCCATGGCACATAACAACAACAACAACAATGAATTATAGGCATTTAATTCTTTCATTCAGTATATTAAAAATCTAAAGCATGACACCGGAAGATGGGTAGCTTGCTACATGACTCACTGATAGCACAGTAGGTCTGAAATGGTGACATTTGCAAACATAACAACTCATGCTACGGCTCAATTCTTTACAAAGTAAGCAGCGAGGGAAAATTGATTTTCTCCCACCCTCCTCTGGAAGTTATTTTTTAAAAATTGAACTTTACTTAAGAAACTCAGCATGATTAATCTACACATGCTGCCATATTAATACAGTAATATTGCATTATAGTGGGAATTTCATCTGGTGGGGAATATATTTTATTCACTTCTGTATTCTTAACATCTAATTGAGTACTTACCCTCATTAAATACCAATTGAATGAATGAATGAGTGAATCAATGAACAAGAATGAGAAAAGAAGGGGGAAAAGGGAAAGGAAAGGAGACTGTGAGATCTTACCCTAGTTGTAAAGCTGGATAAGCTGATAAGAATGAAAATAACTAATAATAGTCATAATAATGAATATAACCATGTTTGAGACTCAACATTTCCATTTTCTTCCTTCCAATGGGCGTGCCTTACTCTTTAGGTAATTCTCAACTTAGCTGCCTTTCAAAATTACCTCTAATACTTGTTAAAGGTTTTCAGTGCACAGTCTCCACCCTCCATGCCCCAGCAATTTTTAAAGATTCCTTAAGCAATTCTAATGTGTAGCCAGGGTAAAGAATCACTTTGTAAGGAAATTGGAATTGCTTGTTCTTAAAGGTTAATATATATATAAAGCATAAAGATGCATTTGCCAAAACTTACTTTAGTTTCTCCTTCCAAGACCTTTTAAATTCAGTGTTAGGTATTTGATATGTTGTTGTTATGTGTTACTGAGTCACCTGTGACACATAGCTCTGAAGCCTGCCTTATTGTGAGCTAGTCTTATTGACTCTGACACACCTATCCCCATTTCCCCAGTTACTGTATCAATCCATCTCATCCAGCATCTTCTTTCCCTCACTGTCCCTCCACCTTTCTGAGCATGACGTCCTTCTTCAAGGTTTGGTCCCTTCTGGCCACATGCCCAAATACACCAAGTCTCAGTTTACAAAGCACTGAATAAATGTCTTGATCTGATCTATGTACCTTAACTCATAGGAAAAAGGAAAGTTGTTCCTTGTTATCTGAGTCAACCAAGAAAAGATTTTTTTTGTTTGATATTAACTATGAAACATGAGATTAATTTCCCCTGTGTTACCATGAGGGCAGGTTAGGTAACAGAAGCTTAAATTCAAGGATGCTACAGAACACTTTGGGGTGTGTCTAGATATGCAAGTTTCCATTAATATCAAGGCACAAAAGCCAACACTCTTCTCACTTGCCTGTAAATCTCATGACTCATCTCAGCTTGGTTTCCTGCAAGAATAGAATCTTACTACGGTGCTCATAGACAAGTAAAAATTATCGCCTGAAAGCCAAATGGCATCCTCTTTTATCTCAATTATTTCTAAATCTTCCCAGCCAGGGTCTAACTCTAGATTTGTTTTTAGAGTTGTTGCTTATTCCTGAAAATGTAAGCTCCATGAGGGAAATAATTTGTTTTTCTTGTTTACTACTAATTGCAGTAAGTTCTGGTGGCTTAGTGGTAAGGAACTGTGTTGCCAACTCAAAGGTACACAGTTCAAATTTACAAATTGCTCTGCACAACAGAGATGGGCAATCTCCTTTACACAATTCAATGCCTCTGAAAACCCACTTTAGAGTCAGCTATTAGTTGATTCCAACTCGATGGTCCTCAACAACAGCAATAATTGCAGTGGGCATAGGTAACTAGGGGCTGAAAATACTGTTGCTGTTATGTGCCTTCAAGCCAGAACCAACTCATCACTAAATTTCTAGTTTTCAGAGTCTGTAAGTCACGTAGAAGGAGATTGCTCATCTTTCTCCTTCAAACCAGCTAATGCATTCAAACTTTTAGGTTGGCAATGCATCTTCATCATCATCATCAGAGCTTCCTTACTTGATAAATAGTTATTAAATAAGTTATTAAGTATTATGGTCCAACTTCCAAATGCTGAAAAGCCCTATCTGAAGTTCTTTAAGAAGTCATGCTTATTATTACAGCTTAGAATACATATTGTGATGGGTATCTGTTGACCCTATTTCAATGTCCCTATTTCCAAACAAGGTTACATGCATAGATACTAGAAGTTAGGACTTAAACATATGTTTTTAAGGACATAAACTCACAACATAGGGACAAATAACTACACAAAATACATAGTGTTGTCGTTGTTATGTGCCTTCAAGTCAGAACTGACTCATAGCTGAACCTTCAAAGGGTTTTCAGAGGTTATAAATCACACAGAAAGAGATTGCCTATCTTTTTTTCACTAAACATTTGGTGAATTAAAAGTGTGTGCTTTTGAGTTGGCAGTGCAACTCCTTACCAGTAGGCCATCAGAGAAAATATGTCAGAAAAACACATCTGTTGCAAAATGCAGAACAAAACACACATTTTTAACCAAAAAAAGCCAAGCTAACTGGACCACTTCAGATGGCAGAACAGAAGACTTCCTGAGACTACTGTCCTGAGACATTCATTAAGCTTTGACTCAAAGCTATCCCCTGGGGATAACTTTTAACAGAAAACTCAAGTGCTAAAAAATTGTATAATATTATCCATCAAACCAATGTTCTACTTAAACAACAATCATAATAACAAAACACATCTGTACAAATCCAAAACATCAACATTCAAGCCAAAACAAAGATGACAAGATAATTAAGTAAGGATCCTAGAATACTGGAAACAAAACAACTAGAACACAATTAAATGATGTTGGGTCAATGCAAGAGGGGGAAAAAAGAATAAATTAGGAGAAAAATTAAGCAGAGAGTGCTAGAGGTAAGGAGTAAAGTCTCAATTTTAAATAGGACAGTTACAGAAGACCTCAGAGAAGATGGCAAACGAACAAAGACTTGAACAAGACAAGAGGGAGAAAGTCATACAAGTATCTGAGGAAGAATATTCTAAACAGAGTGTAAAAAGAGCAATAGCCATATGGGGACAGCTGTCTGACCTTTATTTACCAACTTCACAAAGGGGACCTGTCCCTGTCAACATCATTAATAACATAAAACCAATTCCCATGAGGTCAGAAATGTTCCCCATGTTCCTATACTCATCTCAACGTCAATCGTACTGCTTTACTGGATCCAAAATCTGACATGATAGCTCACTGACCACACAGAACCATATTGGAGAAGTCAAAAGGCTATAATCCAGATTAATAAAAGAATACAGTTAAGACATCTCCCAAAATATGCATTCAGGTACCTCAACTGCAAGACTCACAGCTTTGGGCCAGTGTTCCCAAGTTCTCAGTCCTGCCAATATTGGTTACCCACCAACAGTTGTCCAACAAAGTTCTCAGTCCTGCCAATATTATCTCTCCCCCACAAGGTCTCATCTTATGTCAAGTCTCCAGTTTACCATAGGCGTTGCTGCCATAGATAGGTGTAGCTGGGACAGGAAGAGTGTCCTACTTTGTCTTGCTTTCTTGTCAACAGTGTCGGAAGATTTGTCTCTATGGCTAGAGCAGTTCCATTTATCGGTGAAACTAGCCAATTCCCTTGTAGTGTTGAGACTGGTCAAGCCCCTTGTGGGTAGGCTAACATGTCCCCTTCACATACTCCCACCTATGTACATAGCAAAGTCAAACAATGGCTAGGAAAAGTCATCAATGTTGTTGTGTACCATAGAGTTGGAACTGACCCATAGCTGACCCTCCAGCAAGTTTTCAGAGGTAGTTAATTGCACAGGAGGAAATTGCTCATCTTTTTCCCATGCAGAATCTGGTGGCCTCAAACCACATACCTTCAGAATTGCAGCAGAGTGTCTTGACACTAGGCCACCAGAGCTCTCTAGGAGAAGTCGTATTAAAAGATAAACTCCACAGATTATATAGGAATGCAAAGACTTTGAGGCAAGATTCTACTCACATGTCTGATGACTGGGTTGAAATAGTAGTAACCTGTTGTCATCAAGATGATGTTGGTATCCAACTCATGTTGCTGTTGTTGTTGATTGCCATGAAGTCAAACATGACTCATAGTGACCCTATGAACCAAAGACCAGACGCTTTGCTACAACTATCATTGATCCTCAAAGTCCACTGAGTTTCCAAAGGCATGTTATTTAGGAAGTGGATGCCACTCCTATTTTGAAATCATAGTGGTCCATATAAGGAGCCCTAGTGGGATAATACATTCTGTGTTGTACTGCCAACCAAAATCTATCAAAATCTTCTAATCAGTCAGCCACTTTCAAGGAAAGAGGTGGATGATTGTCTCCCTCCAGTAAAGAGTTATGATCTTGGAATCCTGTTGAAGGGTCACTATGAGTCGAAATAGATTAAATGTCACCTTACAGGCTCTGAGGTCATAGTGGCCCATACAACATACAACAGTTGGAAAGCTTGCCCTCTCTTTCCCCCACAATCTCTTCAGTGCCTTAGATACTGTTACAGTCACTGTGTTGATCTATTTCCTTAAGGGTCTTTCTCTCATGGTGTACTATGCGTCTCTTCTCAACTCAGCATTTCATGAATTAAAGTGTGTAGGCAACTTTAAGTTTGCACAATAGGAGTATTTACATCACAAAACTTTGCAAATGCTACATACGAAAACTTCCTTTTCCTAAGACTTGATTGTGTATCATTTAAAGGCACATGGATGATTAAATCTGTGGCTTTCGTGAATTCAGGGATTTCTACTTTGAAGGCCTTGGTAGGGAATAAACATACTGTTATAAGGTCTGTGGATACGTTACGTACATGATAGCTTAGTGGTAAGGAATTACATTGCCAGTGCTAGAGTACATGATTCTAATCTACTGCTGCTCCAGGGGAGAAAGGTGGGGAGTCTTCTCGATGTGATTTACTGCCTCTGAAAACTACTGGAGGGTCAGCCATGGTTCAGTTCCAACTCAATAGTACACAACAACATTATATTACAGTATGATTATACAGGAAGCCTTCTCTATTCAGGGAGAAGAGGATTGGAAATTAAGGAAATTATAGAAGGCAGATAGGCAAAGAACTCCCCATAGAAAAACAAACAAAAACCTCATTGTTTTGAAATAAAAATCAACTTGTAGCTGATACTCCAGCATGTTTTCAGAGGCTGTAAATCCCACTGGAAGAGATCTTTCTCCCATGGAACAGACGATGGATTTGAACTGTGGTCTTTGGGTTGACAGCACAGCCCTTTCTATCCAGTAGCCCACAATAGAAAGGTTATAACTACTGATCAAATTATGAATTGCTAAATTCTCTGCTGTCTAGTCATAACTGACTTATAATTGACCTTTGGATAGGTTTCTGAGTCTGTAAATCACATGGGAAGATGTTCCTTATCTTTCTCTTACAGAGTGGCTGGAAATTCAAACCACCAGAGAAGTAAGGCCTTTAGATTAACAGCAACTCCATACAGACTAAGCCATCAAAATTCCCTCAAGTTGGAAAAAGAGATTAGCATTTACTAATTTATTAATTAGTGAGTTCTTGCAGGCTAGTTATAACCTCGAAGGCACACGGTTCAAATCCAACAATTACTCCATGGGAGAAGGATGGTCAATCTCCTCCCATGCAATTACTACCTCTGAAAATTCACCAGAGGGTCAGCTATTAATCAGTTCTGACTCAAAAATACACAACAATTTACTAATACCTTGATAGAATTCATCCTGACTACATTAAAAAAATGTTAGCAAGAATGATTAGCAGTTTGGATGGCTTATTTCTATATCTTATGTTGAGGATATGAGAAGAAAAAAACCCAAATGAGTCAACTCTATGTTTAGTAACGGCATATTTGTGAGCATTCTCTATGTCTATAATTTAATTTTGTAAGTTCTTTACAGACAAAAAGAAAGAAAGAACATCAAGGATCCTATGGCTACTACAGAACTGTTCCTGTGTTTGATGTCTAAAAACCAGTATATAGCCACTGGTGAGAGTCAGCGCCCAGAGCCATCAGGGGCTTTAAGCTCGTTGCCCACTGCTGTGGTGTGGACACCTGAAACCCAGGCCCCAACAGGAACCTGGGGGGGAGGGGGGAAACCCAGACTCTACTTCATGCTCTGCTGGAGAAGGAAGGGCAGTCTCCTGTACCAGTCAGATCCAATTTGATGGTACACACACACACACACTTTTTCTTCTTCTTTTTTTAAAAAAGACTACTTCAGCCGTCACGGCCCTCTGCCCGGGGCGGGCTGCCCTCGGCCCCCAACCCGGGGCGAGCCGTCGCGGCCCTCTGCCCTCGGCCCTCTGCCCGGGGCGAGCCGTCGTGGCCTTCTGCCCGGGGCGGGCTGCACTTGGCCCCCGGCTTGGGGCGAACCGTCACGGCCCTCAGGAGCAAGAAGGCAAGCAGTTGTAACCCAAGACCACCAGTAAGGTGATAAAGCGTCCTCCCTTCCCCCCTTTATATCTACGCCCCTTGTTCAGCATGAAGAAGCCAGAGAGTCGGCATCCAATTCCCAAATCAATAAGACAGTTGGTTTAATTACTATTGGAAAATGCTTGTCATTCCTCTGTAGCATCTGGTCCCCACTGGACCCTCATCATTTCCTTCACCTGCTCCCCCCACCGACCAAACTGTGCAGCTCTGCAACTGCATCCTGGCCCATCCTCACCCTTCTGCCCCCAACCCTCACCTCCTTGTACCCCCAATATGTTTTTCCCAATAAAAAAATATTTTAAAAAAACACAACAGTATAGTTAAAACAACTATGAGATATCATCTCACCCCAGTCAGAATAGCAAAATTTAAAAGAACAGCAAGCAACAAATGCTGGCGAGGTTGTGGAGAAACTGGAACCCTTATTCACAGTTGGTGGGAGTGTAAAATGGTGCAGACACTGGGGAAGATGGTATGGTGCTTTCTCAAAAAGTTGCAAATAGAGATACCATTTGACCCAGCAATTCCACTACTGGGAATATACCCCAAAGAGACCATAACTGACTTCCAAGCAGATACATGCACACCCATGTTTATTGCAGCTTTGTTCACAATAGCAAGGAGTTGTAAACAACCTAAGTGCCCATCAACAAACGAATGGTTAGAGAAGCTGTGGTATATTTACACAATGGAGTACAATGCTGCATTGAAAAACAAGGAACTCATGCAATATTATTCAAAATGAGAGACTCTGGAGGACATTATGCTGTGTGAAGTATCTCAGTCACAAAAGGACAAATGCTGCATGGTGCCACTGTTGTAAAACAAGACTGACCTTGGGGTTGGGGAGAGACTGAGAAAGATGGGTTCAATAATGTATACTGCATTGAAACAGATGAGGAAGAAAATGGTCTAAAAGGGATATGTGATTAGGTATTTTTGTCATGACAGGAGTCTAGAGCGAAGGCTACATGCTGGAGTGGACCTGGGGGAGGGTTGTAAAACAATGAAAGAATTTGTCTTTTACTTTTCCAAGAGGGTAGTGTTCTGGTGAGGGAGGGTTGAGAGGGGAGAAAAGTGCAACAATGAATGAATGGAAATCCAAAGCCTCTGTAAATTTTTACTGAAATTAATAAGAAATTTAAATTTAAAAAATTTAAGTTAAAGTAAGGAAGACAATGGATATATAACTGCTTGTGCTAATAACACTATATCATGGCATGGAGGACGAATAGTGGAACTGTATCCACATTTACAATATTCTTCTTACCAAAACCATTTATGGAAAATAGGAACTGCATTGGAACATGTATCTCTGGATTAGAAATGATCATATTGATAATATTTCTAGCCTTAAACTTAAAAGATTATATTGTTCAAAATTATTTGTTATATATTTGTTAAAATTTATCCATCTTTTAACAACTGAGATCTAGAGGGAAGAGAAAAGACCAGGGAGTGGCCAAAATTATTGGGGCAGCTATTGCTGCCAGTTTGGGGCCTGTGTCAGGAAAAGGAAGTCTTACTCATAAACAGTGCCACCCAAAGGTAATAAAGGAGGTCAGAATTGCTTCCACTGTGGAAAGCTGGGCCACTTCAGTAGACAGTGTCACAGATGAGAGCCACAGATAGGCAAGAGAGTAGAGAGGAAGCCCCACTCACTGGCTTTAAGTGTGGATCTGAAGGACAGTTGGCCAAAGGTGGCTCACATCAGGTCCTCGTGGCTGACAGGAGTGACCGGTCCCAGCTCCCAGCTCCCAGCTGGAAACAAAGGAGGACGCTTCAACGATTCAGATCCTCCCAGAAGAGCCATGCATGAGCATTAACATTACTGGTAAGTATATTATTCATTTTCTCCTGGACACAAGAGGCTATTATTTGGTCCTAACAGCATTCTGAGGTCCCAAATCTTCTCACTATTTCTTAGTAGTCGGAATTGATGAAAAACCTCATAAGAAGTTCCTTACTTTACCTCTGCCTTACAGGTGGACTTCTGAGCTGTAAAACAACCCATTGGTAGAGGGAATTTGGCCCAGGACTTAAGAACAATAAATGACATAGTTGAGCGTCTAAAAAGAACAACAACAACAACAACAACAACAACAACAAAACCAACCCAGTATAGTTTAATTTGTCTGTTTTTATTTTACAAGAAAGGAAGGTGGAATGCAAGCGATATTAAATGAGTTCTAAGGACAATAGAATGAGCCAGACACTGACAGACCTAGAAAGGAAGGAATTTAAAAAAAAAAAAAAAAAGCTAGTCTAAACCATACCCACTGTATCATGCACCAGTAATGAAAAAGCACAGCTTTCAGTGATAACCTTTTTCAAAAGAAGCGTGATTAAAAATATGTATAATAGCAACAATCATGGCATTTCAAACCACATAACCTGGAAAATGACAAAGGAGACATCTATGATCACCACTTTTCCCTAAATCTCTCCACATCATTCAATATTTGTTTCCAAAGTAGCTTTTTAACTGGATCAAGTATGTCAGAGATGATGAGGATGGTGCAAGACAGAACAGAGTTTAGATTAGTTGTTTACTGTGTTGTTATGAGTCATACTCAACTTGACGGTACATACCAACAACAATAACTCGTCTCCACTGATTTTGCTTTACAAACTTTTAATAATTTCTACTTGTAATGGAAGCAGGAGTGGCATCCACTTCCTAAATAATATGTCTCCAGAAACTCTATGATTTGATAAATGTCAATATTGTAAAGAGGTTTTAGGTCTTTTGTTCATAGGGTCGCTATGAGTCATGCTCAACTCGAAGGCAATCAACAACAATGTTTTCACAAAGTTGTGTTCCATAGCCAAATAGTACTTGATGCAATATAATAACAGGTCTGAGCATTGACTTAAAAAAATATACATTCCAAACAACAAATGCTAGCGAGGTTATTCACTGTTGGTGGCAGTGTAAAATGGTTCAGCCACTATGGAAGGCTGTATGGCACTTTCTCAAAAAGTTGAAAATAGTATACCAACCAAGAAGTTTATCTTTTGCTTTTCAAAGATAGGAGCGAACTTGGGGGAGGAGGGAAAAGAAAAAAGTGCAACAATGAATGAATGAAAATCCAAAATCTCTGTAAATGTTCATTAAAATTAATAAAGTACTTTTTTAAAAAAAAGTTGAAAATAGAAATACCATTTGACCCAGCAATTCCACTACTGGGAATATACCCCAAAGAAACCGTAACTGCCACCCAAGCAGATATATGCACACCCATTGTTTATCCTGGATTTGTTCACGATAGCCAAGAGTTGGATACAACCTAAGTGCCCATCAACAAACGAATGAATAGAGAAGCTTTGGTATATTCACACAATGGAATACTACACTGCATTGAAAAACAAGGGACTCATGCAATACTATTCAAACGGGGTGACCCTGGAGGACATTATGCTGAGTGAAATATCTTAGTCACAAAAGGACAAATATTGCATGGTGTCACTGCTATAAAATGGGACTGACATCGGGGTTGGAGGGAGATTCGGAAAGAGAAATAATAAATAATATATACTGCATTGGAACAGATGAAGGAGAAAACTGTTTTAAAAAGGGGTATTTGACTAGGTATTATTGTCACGACAGGAGTCCGAAACGAAGGCTGCATAGTGGAGTGGACTTGGAGGGAGGGATTGTATAATAATGAAATTTTTTTTTTGCTTTTCAAAGAAAAGAGCGAACTGGGGTGGGGGGGAGAGGAGTAGGCAGGGTGAAAAGTGCAACAATGAATGAATGGAATTCCAAATATCTCTAAATTTTCATTAAAATTAATAATAATAAAAAAATTTTAAAAATACATTTCATTTTTGTTGTTGAATGTACAGCAGAACATACACCAAGACAATAGTCTACACAGTGACTGCATCCTTCACTCCGTGGAACTATTCTTGTCCTCCTTTACTGAGTTGTCCCCCATGCCTTTTGCTGTTAACATAAACTCACTGCCCCTTGCAGCTCCTCTCTAATCTCTCAGGTTGCTGTTGTCAACTTTAAAACTACAATGATAGTTCTTTAAAGTGCATAATGATTAAGTTAAGGCCAACATTCCTTTTTTAAAGAATTTTATTTATTTATTTATTTTTAATTTCAATGAACATCTACAGAGATTTTGGGATTCCATTAAAAAATATGGAACGCTTCATGAATTTGCATGTCATCCTTGCGCAGGGGCCATGCTAATCTTCTTTGTATCATTCCAATTTTAGTATATGTGCTACCAAAGCGAGCACCAACATTCTTTTTTTAAAAAAAAAAAAAGAGAAGATCTTCACCCAGAAACCTACAGCGTCCCTTTACAGCAGGAAGTAGCTAAGAGAATTCGCCGTCCCCTTTTCCCTATGAATCAGGGTGAAGTCTCTGTCAAGGAGGTGTGATAGGGCATGGCAAAGGACACACTGACAAAGGAGATTAATCAGAACTGGCTTTGACAAGCACTGTGGCAATTGGACAATTAAAACAGAGTTTCAAGGGGAGGGGGAAAGAAGAATGAACTGGGGCGGAGGGTAGAGAAAATAGTGCAACAATGAATGAATGAAAACCCCAAATCTCTGTAAATGTTCATTAAAATTAATAAAATTTAATTTTAAAAAAGAAATTTATTGTTTTGCATGTAATCATTCACATACAACATAGTTTATACATGTACTTTGTGTTTTATACAATCATTCACATATATTTTATATAATTACCATTTCTCTATGCCTATTATCATCCCATACTTTACCCGCATTGGACCTTTCCCATTACTTCACCCTTCCCACCCACTAACCTCTGCTACTCCAGTGATTTTTTTCCCCCTTTCCTTTTTTCTGTACCCTTCTCTCCTTTCCCTTTTGAACATTTTTAAGTATCTTACTCAGTTATCTTCCTCTTTTCACAATAGTGAAAGTCAACTTCCTCTCTAGTTAAGTTAAACTGGTTTTGGGTATTGTTTTATTTTCTTGTTCTTGTTGTGTACTGTCTAATAGAATTCAGCTGTCATAGGAAGGAGATTACCCCTCCTTCTATAGAGGAGCATTTGGTGGATTCAAACCACGTGCCTTTGATAAACTGGTATTAAGATGATGTTAGGAGATATTTTTTATTTAAGGTTTAAAGATAACCTTAGGGCCTCCACAGTGCCAAAAAATCCAAATTCCATGAATATTTAAAATTCTGTTCTTCATTTCCTCCCTTTGAACCAGAATTCTTCTGTGGAATCTCTGATAAAAACTGTTGAATAGTGGGAGCTGGACCATCATCATGTTCTGGTCTCATGGCAAAGGAGATGATAGATGTAATGATACTCACATTCTGTTTCCTCCTCCATTCCTCATTCTCCTTTCTCTCTGTTGCCTTAGGTAGATAGAGACCAATAACTGTGCTCAAATGGTCACTTGCAAGATTTAAAACCCCAGGTACGACACAAAGGAGTTAAGGCAGAGGAAAGAAGCACTAAACAAGTTATTACGTTAATTAACTGGGGTGTTCCATGAAACTATGACTCCAAACCAATAAACTAAACACCATGAGGTGCTTAACTATACATAGCAGTCTCACAGCTACATTTTTTATTTGGGTCATTGTTGTAACTCTCATAGCTATTCATTGATGTAAAAATTTATCAACTTTTTAATGAGTGCGCAATTTATTGACAGCAATTACATCATTAATCAGTGAAGCAACTCTACCCTTAAACAATGTGTTTTCTTTCCCTATAAGCTGAACCTCAATACTCCATAAGTAACTTCTGCTATTTCTTCCTATGATCCCTGATAAACACCTAATAAATTTTGGTCTCTGTATATTTTCCTGTTCTTGTCTTTCTATGTAAGTGGGGCCATATAAATTTATTCTTGTATATTGACTTACTTCACTCAGCTTAATGATTTAAAACTCCATCCGCTTTTGAGCTGTACCAAGACTTTATTTCTCTTAATAAGCAGTATTCCATTTTATTTATGTACCTCATTTCATCTATCTATTAGTGAGTATTTAGGTTTTTACCAGCTTTTTCTCATTGTAAAGAATATAGAGCAATTATCTAGTCACCCAAACAATTGTGACTATGCAGATATTAAATTACTAAAGCATAAAATAGGATCATTTCAACAGTTTCTGAGTTTATCAAACTAATAGTAATGTATGAAAATATGTATTCATACATAATACACTTGCTACTTGGTATAAATGTAAAAAAGATTTACTAAGTTAGTATGTTATTGTTTTAGTTCGCATTTCTTTGATGATTGTTGTTGTTATTGTTGTTGTATACCATTCAGTCAGAACCAATGCATATCTAACCCTCCAGTGAGTATTCAGAGGTGAATGCCCATCCATCTCCTGTGGAACAGCTAGTGGATTCTAACTGTGTGCCTTTGGGAGTGCAGAGCAATTTCTTATCATTAGGCCACCAACGCTTTTTTCACGACTAGTGACATGAAATATTTTTCGTACATTACTTATTTTCATATTTTTCACTCATATTATGTTCTTTGCCTATCCTTTTTTTGTAAGGCTTAGTAACTTTTACCAATTTATTAGCTCTTTATATAAGAAAGAATCTCAGTTATCTAGTTCTACCTTAAAAATGAAATAATAAAATTGGGTGGATTTAACAAACAGAAATTTGTGTCTTCAACTTAGAAGGCTAGAAGTTCAAATTCAGTATGTTGACTCTATAGGGAGGTTTTTTTCCCTCTATGGGTGCTGGGAGAAGGCCCGAGTCTCGGCTTCTATTCCTTTGTTTTTGGAGATCTTATGTGGTGTAGCATGTATCTTCCCAGATATGTGCTTACTTGCTCAATTGCTTGCTCAACCTGTTACTTTATGTCTCAAAAGAGATTGATTTAAGATGCTCCCAACACTAATTAACTCCTCATTAACATAACAAAGAAACCCATTTCCAAATAGACTTAAAATGTAATATACCATGGGCTGCCAAGAGAACAAATAGCTACGTCTTGGAGAGGGTGTGGCTGGAGTGCTCACTGGAGATAAAGATGGCAAAACGTTGCCAATCTATGAAGATGGCGCTGAAAACGAAGAAGGAAGCCCCTGCCCCTCCCAAAACTGAAGCCAAAGCAAAGGTATTAAAGGCCAAGAAGGCAGTCCTGAAGGGCGTCCACAGCCAAAAAAAAAAAAAAGATCCCCACGTCACACACCTTTCTGCTGCCTAAGACGCTGAGACTCTGAAGGCAGCCCAAATACCCCCGGAAGAGCACCCTCAGGAGAAACAAGCTTGACCACTATGCCATCACCAAATTTCCCCTGACCACTAAGTCAGCCATGAAGAAGATAGAAGATAACAACAGACTTGTGTTTCATGTGGATGTCAAGGCCAACAAGCATCAAATTAAACAAGCTGTAAAGAAGCTCTATGACACTGATGTGGCCAAGGTCAACACTTTGATTAGGTCTGATGGAGAGAACAAGGCCTATGTTAGACTTGCTCCTGACTATGATGCTTTGGATGTTGCCAACAAAATTGGGATCATCTAAACTGAGTCCAGCAGGCTAATGCTAAATATAAAGTTTTCTCACAAAAAAAAAAAAGATGGCAAAACGTCATCTTTCATACTTTGTACATCTGGCTAGGATATTTGTTGGAGAGGGGACATCATGTTTGGGGGATTAGTGAAAGAAAGGAAAATCCCTGATGAGATAGATTGACATAGTGACTTCAGCAATGGGCTTGGGTATTTCAGACATGGTAAGGATGACACAGACTAGGGCAGGCTTCAAATTGGCTCTTCATAGGGTCACTATGAATCATATTTGACTTCACAGCACCTAACAATAATGACAGCAACTGAAAGAACAAACACATCTGCCTTGGAAGAAGTAAAACTCCTTAGAGGCAAGGAGATGAGACTTCGTCTCACATACTTTGGGTATGCTTTCAGGAAGGGCCAGTCCTTAAAAGGGGACATCATACTTGGAAAAACAGTTAGAGATGGAGAGGAAGACCCTCAACAAATGAGATGATACAGTCACTACAAAATTAAGCACAGTGGGGATTCATGGATGGTGTACAATCATGCAGAGTTGATAGCACTGGAAAACATTACAAATATATATACACATTTTGAGGGGGACATAATCTGTTCATTATCCTTAGAGCTCCTTTTTACTTCTTAGTACAAAAATAATCCTCCTTCAGAGGCATATCACATAATCAATTTTACTTTCTCCTGATTTTTTATGGTTTAATATGTATATGAACCTACTCTTCAATTTATGTGAAACAAATTTTGATATAGAGTTTGAGATGATAAATTCTGTTTCTAAACTGATAACATTTTGGAACAATCATCTCCTCCTCTACTGATTCATGAAATCCCTCATATTGCACGATAAGTTCTTATATGTAATGAGACTATTTATGTTCTAGGCCATTTTTGTTATATTCTGTTTAATAGTTTTGATGCAGTATAATATTCAATTGATTATGCCTTTCCTTGCTCATAATTTTTTTTAAAAATTATATTATTTACATTCTTATTTCTTTGGATAAAATTTTATAGTCACTGTACCTCATACAAAGATATAGATAGTAACAACACTCCTTTGTTCTCTGATGAAATGATTTCTTCCTCCAATATTACAAATTAGGTTAGCAATAAGAAAAGAAGTATATAAAGTTGACTCATGCTACTAAATTCATCAGCATTGTCTGAAGTATTTCCCACGTCTCACAGTCTGACAGAGAAAGGTTTTTCAAAATTTAATAGTGACAAAATCATTTATGCAAAGTTCATCCCAGGAAGCCATTTTATACTTTAGAAGAAGAAAGGTTTCTTTGTAAAGCAAATAAATACAAAGAACTAGAAACTCAAGGTGATGGAAAATATAAATTTACATGCCGCTATTATGGATCTTGCAATAAACATCTCACAGTGTGCCCGGGACTTGAGCCTAAGCATTGTGAAAAGAATTAACAATAGAGTTATATGCATTCATTACCCATTAATTTGCCTACATGATTTAGAGCCTACAGTAAATTAAGAGAGGAGAAAAATCCTTCCTCAAATTTATTTTCTTCTTTAGAAATAATATAAAAATTTTAGTAACCTAAAAAATCTGTAACGAAATTAAGAACTTTGGTGGTCTAATGATAAGAAATTGTGCCAACCCAAAGGTATGCAGTTCAAATCTGTCAGCTGCTTCGTGGGAGAAAGATAGGCATTCTTTCTGTGAGATTAACTGCCTCTGAAAACCCGCTGGAAGGTCAGTTATTAATCTATTCCAACTCTACGGTACTTAACAACATTGTCTAAATAAATACAGAGCTCTGATGGTCTAGGAACAAACAAAGCCAACACACAGCCAATTTCAAGTCAGGTAGTCCAAATCTATTAAATGCTCTGTGGGAGGATAGGCAATCTCCTCCCAAGCAATTCACATCTTTTGAAAACCCCCTGAAGTGTAAGGTATGACTCAGTCAACACTCAATGGCACACAACAACAACAATAAAAACATTGTCTAAGTAAAGGAATCAGGCTGATAATCAAAAGGTTAACGGCTTCTTTGCAAAGAAAAACTTGCCTCCTGTAAAGGTTTAAAACCATGGAAATTGGATGGAGGCTTTTTATGAATCAGACTTGTCTGCAGTGAGATTGGATTTTGGATACTGTGTACTTTCCCCATACTTATTCCACCTATATGCTAAGCAAATAATCTGAGAAGCTGTACTTTGTGAAGAAAAGTATGGCCTGGAGGACAAATCACGTGTTCACAAAGTGAAGGAGACTGGAAGCAAAGTCGACAGCCTTCAGGATGGATGACACCTCAACATCAAGTAAATGAAAATCCTCACAGCTGGACCAGTAAGCAGAATCATAATAAATAGGCGAAAAGATGGAAGTTGCTAATGATTTCATTTTACCTGGATTCATAGTCAATACTCATGGAAACAGCAGTCAAGAAATCAATAGACATTTTGCATTGGACATACTTGCTGTCAAGGATTTTTCTTTTCTTTTTTTGTTATTTATAATATACCAGTTTATGCTGATTGGTGGTGAATGATTCCTCCCTCTAGTCTGTTGAGGACCTTTTAAAATGCTAAAGAGCAAAGATGTCAAATTAAAGACTAAAATAATACACCTGACTCAAGTCATGGTATTTTCTATTGCTTCATATGTATGTGAAAGTTGAGAAATGTATAATGAAGACCAAAGAAGAATTGTGATTTTAATGAAGGTTTACAGAAAAGTTGGATTTTCTGTACTCATTCATTGTTGCACATGAGTTGATGCTTTTGAGCTGTGGTATTGGCAAAGAATATTGATTCCACCATGAACTGTCAAAAGAACAAACAAATAGGTCTTGGAAGAATTGAAGCCAGAGAGCTTCTTAGAAGCAAGGATGATGACTTCCCCCCTCCGCTACCCCCAGACCTGTATTCTTTCCTCTTCCCTCTTTGGACATTTATACACATCTTACTAGTTATCCTTCTATTTTTATAATAATGTCTCATGCAGTATTTATCCTTATCAGACTGAGTTAGTTCATTCGGCATAATGCTCTCTAGCCTCTCCCAAGTTGTTTAGTATTTTTCAAAATCATTACTCCTGAATAGTGTGTGAACTGTGTACCAGTTTCTCAAATCATTTGCTTGTTTATGGACATTTGGACTGTTTCCATGTTCTTGCTATTGTGAACAAGGCTGCTATGAACCTAAATGTACAATTTTCCATTGTATCTCAGTTCTATTTTTCTTGGGGTATATTCTTCAATATATATGAATGATTGATTGTACAAAAATCAATTAAAAACCAGAGACAATGCAAAGAGGAGGGAAGAAGCAAGGTTGTTGAGACTTCATCTCACATGTTTTGTGCATGTTATTAGGAGGAATCAGTCCTTGAAAAATGACATCATGTTTGGAAAGGTGGAGGACCAGAACAGGAGAGGAAGATTCTCAACAAGATTGACATAGGGACTTAACAAAAGGCTTAATGCACAACAGACATTGTGAGTACGGTTCAGTATTGGACAGGGTTTCATTCCACTTTACACAAGGCAGCTGAGTGAGAGCTGACTAGATGGCACAGAACAAGTAAGAAGTCCTGGTGGTACTGAGGATTGATCATTGGGCTGGCCACCGAAATGTTGGTGGTTTTGATCCACCAACTGCTCTGAGGGGCAATGAGGCACTCTGAGGCACAGTTCTACCCTGTTTTATAGGATCACTGTGAAGCTAATCACCTGAAGAGCAGTGAATTGGGTTTGGTTATTGCTTAAGTACGGTAAATAGCTCTGGTGCCCTAGCAGCAAGAAGCTGTGCTGCAATCCCGAAGGCATGTAGTTCAAGTCCACCAGCTGCTCTGCAAGAGAAGGATGGGCAATCTCCTCCTGTGCAGTTGACTTCCTCTGAAAACCTGCATGAGAGTCAGCTATGGGTTGGTTCTGACTTGATGATACACAACAATAACTGCTTAAAAAATAAGGAAAATGAAATTTTTTTCATCATCAAATCAACTACTGAGGTATGATATTTACAGATGGCTCTTTAGGGCTCCGAGGAAGCTCAAGTGATGTAGTCTGTAGGGAGTTGTACTGCAATCTGAACCCACCAGCTCTGTGGGAGAAAGATGAACAATCTCTTTCCATGAGCTTAGCAGCCTCCTGAGACCCACTGGAAGGTCAGCTATGAGTGGATTTCAACTTCACGGCAATGAGTTTGAGTTTTCTATAGGGCTCCATTAACTGCCATTTTGTCTTAAACATATAACTAAGATGATAGGTGGTAGAAATATCCAGTTAGAAATATTTTCCTAGTATATATTATAGCAGTGATTTAGCGTCTCATCCACAGCTGTTCCTAACAATATATGAGGTTCACTATTATGCAACAAAGGCCTTCATTCTCTGTACAAAAATAACCAGGAAACTGGACTTGCTCAGTAACAACAGAGATGTTCTTATATAGGCCATCCCTAGATTATGAATGAGTTATGTCCTTAACTGTCTTTACATCAAATTATTCTGTAAACCAGAGCAGCTAAATATATTGTTATTATGTACTATCAAGTTGGAACCAATTCATAACTGACCCTCCAGAGAGTTTTCAGAAGACTCTTACAGGAAGAGATTGCCCATCTTTATGCTGCAGAGCAACTGGTAGATTTGAACCACGTGCCTTAGGGCTGGCAGCACAACTCCTTACCACTAAGCCACCAGAACTCTCCTAATTAGGGAGAGTTCACATCTAATGTCTCTTATACATATGTCTTCATATACAGGGTAACTTTATATGCATAAAGACTATTAAAAATATCTAGAATCACCAAACTTCTACACCAGATAATAATAAGAACATATGTTATTATGAACCCTTGTGTGAACCTTAATATTTTAATAAACTAGGCTCTATAGATAGGTTGTTTCCTTATCTACAGGTTTCCTGGGGAATGCCAATGAGTGGCTGGCAATTTCCAAGAGCAGCTTCATGTGTCAAAGACATCTCATTACAGCATTGGTTGCCATAATAACCTCCTCCCATTTTAAGAGGAGTTAGCTCTATTAGAAAATAATGTCAAATGTCTAAAAGTTATTAATTTATAAGGATTTTGAGATATGGTTTCATTTTATCATTGTATTTTTAATAACCTCTTATTTATAAGACCTATCTTCTGCTTTTGAGTTCTCATGTTTCTTTAAATTAGATTTTCTACATTTTCCAGAACTCTGTTAATACTTGACTTTTGCAGTTGAGCCTTGCTTGTTATCTTACTTCCTCATACTTGGTGTTTGTCTGCTGTGGACTTGAGTTTGCTCTTGTAACTGCATAACCACACCCATATAATTAGACATGTAGTCATTCAGGGAGCGGTACAGCAGCATCTATAGATCAGGCCACAGGCATTTGTCTAAACATAACTCTTGAATGAATCTGGAAATTAGGCAGAAGATTCACCAAATGCTACTAGTATGACACATACTATTCATTTCTATGAAATTATAAACTTAATGCTTGGGAAGAAAGCCCTCTTGGCTATAAATGTACTGCTTTCTATGTTTTCAAGAATGTCTCTCATCCACCCTGCCAATAACCTGCAGAAGTTCAACTTATACACAGAAAACTTCGAAAAAGGGAATACATCTCAGGAGAAAATGATACCAACTTGAGATTTAGTGCTTTTTCAGAAAACAAGCAAAAGCTTCTAAGATCTAATGCAACAGCACGCTGGCTAAATAAACACAATGAAATATTTCCTTTTTCATTAAAATTAATGATAGAAATCTATCTTTGTTGGCCTAGAAAGATATGTTGTGATATTATAAGCTGGCAAAACAAGGTTACAAAAAGCACAATTTCATTCTTGTTTTTTTTAAAAGATATCTACAGTGTGGTGTGTTTGCATGTGAGAATGTATTAAAAAGATACTGTCTGCATGGTAAATTCAATGTCAATTTAATTTCCTTGATTTTTTATAATGCACATTTTATTGCTTTCATAATCAGGAAAAAAGCAAGAGAGACATTTCATTTTAAAAGAGAGAATTAATCGGTGATTAAAACAACAGCCTCAATGAGGGTTGCAGAGTGGATTATATTTGGGGGTAGGGGGTGGGGTTTGGGGAGGTG
>NW_006399808.1:10740211-10749074 GCF_000299155.1 Elephantulus edwardii | reverse complement strand
GGGGAGAAGG
Organism: Elephantulus edwardii; assembly: GCF_000299155.1. Classification (NCBI taxonomy): domain Eukaryota; kingdom Metazoa; phylum Chordata; class Mammalia; order Macroscelidea; family Macroscelididae; genus Elephantulus; species Elephantulus edwardii. Next base: position 10,749,064 of record NW_006399808.1, on the reverse strand, counting down.
GTGCAACAATGAATGAATGGAATCCCAAAATCTCTGTAGATGCTCATTGAAATGAAAAATAAACAACCTAAATTAAAAAAAAAACCAAACAAACAACCAACAGCCTCTTTCTCTTACTCTTTCCATTTTACTACAACATAGAGGTTCTATCCGCCAAGATGGGAAAGATGGCTGCTACCAGCCTCAAGCTCTGTAACTGTCCCCAGTGTCAACTCTGTCTGCTAGAGAGTTTTCCTTACTGGCTTCAACAGAAAAGTCATAAAGTAGAAAGATTATCTTGGTTTGGGTTAATTTTCCAACAATATGCCATGGGAGGGGAAATGAAGTATTGGAGAAGGAATATGTAGGGGAATCTTGTCCTATGATTAGGGAGGAAAGGAAATCTACATTGAGATGATTCCCAGTTGGAAAGAGGAGTTTTATCATTTGAAGAGGAGAGGAAGTCATACCAAACAGACTGAAATAGCAGATATTCCTTACAATATTTATTCTAAATTCTTATAAGAAGTAAGATATTCTTTTTTTAAAAAAAATTTATTTTATTAATTTTAATGAACATTTACAGAGATTTTGGATTTCCATTCATTCATTGTTGCACTTCTTTCTCTACCCTCCCCGAACCCCCAGTTCGTTCCTCTCTTTGAAAAGCAAAAGATAAACTTTTTGTTGGTATATAATCCCCCGGCCTCCACCCTCTCACCCCCCACCCCCACCCCAAATTCACTCCACTATGCAACCTTAATTCTATATTCCTGTGATAAAAGAAGTAAGATACTCACTCTTAAAGGGCTCTTCAATATTTAAAAATTGGAAACGTCACTAAGTTGCTCCTTAGAGGCAAGGATTTTGAGGCTCTGTTTTACATACTTTGGCATGTTGCCAGGAGGGACCAGACCTTGGAAAAGAACATCATACTTGGAAGGGAGGAAGGACATTGCAGGACAGAAAGGCCCTGGATGAGATGGATTGACTCAGTGACTGGGATAATGGAGCAGGTGTGTCCAAGACAATGAGACTGGCTCAGGATAGAGCAGGGTTCAGAGCTATTGTGCATAGGGTCACTATGAGTTGTAGTGGACACAACGAACAGCACATAATAACAACAATATTCAATAACTATTCAAGTAAGAAAACTCTGGTGGCCTAGTGGTAAGGAGTTGCACTACCAACCCAAAGGTAGGTGATTTGAATCCACTAGCTGATCTGAGGGAGAAAGATGAGAAAACTTCTCCTCCTGTCTGATATACAAGCTCTGAAAACCCACCAGCGGTCAGCTATGTATTTATGAGTTGGTTTGGACTCAATGACACATAAAAACAATAATATATACTTTATTTTGTTATTTGTCTACATTTTATGAGTTTATGCCCTTAAAAATCCATGTTCAAGTCCTAACATCTAGTATCTTTTTATGTGATCTTGTCTGGAAATGGAGAAAGTAATCAGTTACTATGAGGAAATACTGTAGTAGGGTAGGCTGTAATCCAAGATGATTGGTTTCCTTATAAAAAGAGAGATTATGCAAATACAGAAGAGAAAAGGCCACCTGAAGGTGGAGGCGATTATTGGAGAGATGCATCTTTGAGACAAGGAACACCTGAGGCCATCAGGAGCTAAAAGAGTCGAGGAGATATTTCTCTCGTGGAACGTACAGCATGAGACATCTGCTGATATCTTGCTTTTTAGACTTCTAGCCTCTCAAGTTGTGGGAATAAATTTCTGGGGTTTTTTTCGTGTGTGTGTGTTTTGTTTGTTTGTTTTAAAAAAACACTGTAGTACTTTGTTATGTTGCCCCATTATTGTTTTTGTTATGTACTGTTGAGTCAGAACAAACCCACAGCTGACCCTCCAGTGGGTTTTCAGGGGCAGTAAATAGCATAGGAAGAGATTGCCCATTTTTATCTCATAGTGCAGGTGGTGGATTTGAACTGCGTGCATTCAAGTTGGCAGTACAGCTCCTTATCATTAGACCACCAGAGCTCCCTAGGAAATGAATATACTCTTCCACTAAAATATAAGCTGTTCAAGGACAGTCAATTTTGTTTTGTTCATTGTTGATTCTTTAGTGTCTAAACTTGTGTCTAGCTTACGTAGATGCTTAGTATGTATGTTTATTGAATGAAGTTCTATCACAGGTGCTTATGGTTTCTGTGAGTATCTCCTGTGACTGAAGAAAATGGATTTCTAGCTTAATATTCTTGTTTCCCAGTGGCTAGTCTTCAGTACTTTTTGCCAGCATCTATAGTTCCATCCTGCTTTCAGTGATCTCTATCTGTTTCCAGCTCAACCATACATTTTGGGTTTACTTGGCTGAGATTTTGGCATTTTTGTTCCTCTATTTTTCTTACATTGAGTTTTTCTTTCCATTTCAGACCCATCTTTGAATTAGAACCATTTCACATCATGGTTCAAAAAGATTTTCTTGCACTGTCCATGCTTTAGATCTGATAGCACTCTAAAGTGACAAAGAAATTGTAAAGCAATATACATTACCAATAATCTTCAAAAAGTTAAACTAGATATGATAAAGATAATAAATCTTTCCACATTTAGGCGGTACATTACTTTTTATCTATCATATGTACTTATTTCTTGTGGATAATAGGAGAGTTGATAGATAATAAATAATACCCCATCTAATTGGTATTTGATGACAAGACAACACAGCTGTAGACAGCTCTTAATTAATAAACTGTCTCTCTTCAAGTTAAGATAATTAAGTGTGACAATGTTAAATAGGAGAATTTGTAACTGGCAACAATCATAAGATTTATAAAATTATTTTTTCCTGAAAATGTGTTATGGAGCCTCTTACTATATACAAAGATTGTGCAAAGAATCACAATTAAATAATAATCTTTCCTGAATGGAAGTAATTTGTTAAACCTAAGGGAACATCAAAACCAACTGTCGTTGACTTAATCTAGACTCACAGTGACCCTGGTAAAGCAGAACTGCTGATCAGGGTTTCCAAGGCTGTCAATCATTATGGAAGTCAATTGCCCTCTCTTGCCTGCAGATTTGAACCACTCACCTGGTGGATTTAAACCACTCACCATTTGGTGAGCAGTTGAACATTTAATCTACTGCGCCACCTAAAATTCCAGTAGAAATAGCATAAATGACATTTCTCTTTACATATCACCATTCTAGGGAGATAATACAGAATTGCTACCTGATCATTACTACGTTTCTGCAAAGGAATTAGAGGGGAAAAAAGTAATTTGTCACATTTTACTAGATAAAGAAACCAAGATGCAAATTAGGCAATTTCTTGCCTGAGAACACAACGTAACAGAAATTGCAGACACAGGACTGCTGCGTTCTCTTGGTTGCTAGCTGAAGGGGTAGTTTCCCTAGATCATTTTACATTCCTAATGCAATTGTACATAGGTTACATAGGGTTTTCAGAGGCCTGCTGTTTCAGTAGTGGATGGCCAATCCTTCTTCCTCGTCTGTCTCAATGTGAATGTTCAGATTTAGAGAAGTATTAGACAGACCAGCAAGTTAAAGGTATATCCCTTATTGCGGAGTTAACTTTAGTGTCAGTGTTGTCCCTGCCTTTCTCACATGCACCTTTACGCACCTATTTCCTGCTTCACCATCCCACAGGATATCCATCCACTTCTACCCCCTCCCTTCGAGGGTTAAACCGGGTGGCTCCTTGGAGGCAAGGATTCTGAGGCTCCATCTAACTTACTTTGGACATGTTGTGAGGTGAGACCGGTCCTTAGAGAGGGACATCATGCTTGGGAGGGTGGAGGGACGGCGCAGGAGAGGAAGGCCCTCTATGAGGTGGATTGATTCAGTGACTGGGATAATTGGAATGGGAGTGTCAGAGACAGTGCGATTGGCACAGGACAGAGCGGAGTTTAGGGCTGTTGTACATAGGGTCGCTATGAGTCGCAGGCGACTCGACGGCACATAACAACAACAAAAATGCAATTGAGATGCCAAGTAATAATAGAAAATGGTCTGGGAAAGCAGTGGTAATGAACCAGAACTAGAACTGAGAATATAGGCCAGGCCTTCTGTCATAGGCTGGGCTCTCTTGAGAAATGTATGTGTATGTGTGTGTGTTTACAAACAAACATATATATCTACTTCCTAAACAACATCCCTCTGGAAACTCTATGAACTTTGATAAATGTCAATAGTTCTAGAAGGGCTTCAGGCCTTTTTTTCATAGGGTCACTATGAGTCGTGCTTGACTCGAAGGCAATCAAGAACAACATATAGGTATATAAAGGAGCTCTGGTGTCTTAGTGGTAAAGAATTGTGCAGCCAATGCACAGATTGTTGTTGTTGTTGTGTGCCATCGAGTTGGAACTGACCCACAGCTCACTTTCCGGTGGGTTTTCAGAGGTAGTTAATTGCATGGGAGGAGATTGTTCATTCTTCTCCCACAGAACAGCTGGTGGATTTGAACTGTGTACCTTTGGGATTGTAGCGCAGTGTCTTGCTACTAGACCAATAGTTGTCCCTAATGCAAAGGTATGTTGTTCAAATCCACCAGCTGCTTTATGGGAGATATATGAGCAGTCTCCTACTGTGTGATTATTTATCTTTGAAAACCCATTAAAGGATCAGCTTTGGGATAGTTCCTACTAGACAACACACACCACCACCACATAGGTATATATGTATATATATGTATACATACATACCAGTCTCACCAGTAAATGCTAGGGAAATTGGAGAACAACTGTCTGGCAGACTGACTGTAAGAGATCCATATTTGTTCCCCTTCCCAAGAAAGCTAATTCAACAGAATGTGGAAACTATCAAACAATATCACATGCAAGCAAAATATAGCTGAAGATCATTTAAAATTTACTAGATCAGTACAGAAATAGAGAGCTGCCAGAATTTCAAGGATTTAGGTGTTAGGTGGATACTGGCTGAAAACAAAGAATACCCAAAGAATATCTATTTATGCTTTATTGACTATGCAAAGGCATTTGACTGTGTGGATTGTAACAGATTGTGACTCACTTTCAGAAGAAAGGGAATCCCAGAGCACTTAATTGTGTTCATGCAAAATCTATACCTATACCAAGAGGCTGTAGTGTAAACAGAGCAAGAGAATACTACATGATTTAAAATTAAAAAGGCATACATCAGGGTTGTATTCTCTTTCCATATCTATTCAATTTGTATGCTGAGAAAATTATTTGATATGCTGGACTCTATGAAGAGCAATGTGACATCAGGTCCAGAGGAAGGCTTATCAATAACCTGTGTTATGCAGATGACACAACCTTATTTATGGAAAGCCGGGAGGACTTGAAGTACTTGCTGCAGAAGATCAGAGAATGGAGCCTTCAATACAGACTGCATCTCAACGTTAAGAAAACAAAAACTCCTCCCACTGAACTGATAGGTAAAATTATGATAGATGAGAAAAGATTGAAGTTGTCAATTATTTCACTCTACATAGATGCAAAATCAACACCCTTGGTATTAGCAGTCAGGAAATCAGGAGATATATTGCACTGGCAAAGTCTGCAGTCAGGGACCTTTCTAAATTATTAAGGAGTAAGATGTATGTTTGAGGACTAAGGTACATCTGACTCAGGCCATAATCTTTACAATCACTTGCTATGCGTCTGAGAGCTGGGCAATGAATACGGATGACAGAAGAATTGATGTATTTGGCCTGTGGTGTTGGAGAAAAGCAATGAATTGTTTTTATAAATTGTCCTGCTAAGATTAGTAGCAGGCTATTTATGAGAAGTCTCAAGTCAACGTACTCTCATATGCTTAACCAGTTTTGCAAGGCCATCATGTCTACTAATAGCTTCATCTGTGGCTTAGTTCCCCAATTCCTCTAAGTCCTGTGGGCTCAAAGATTTGCTAGAAGGTCCTCCAGAGACTCAGATCCCCTCAGGGGAATGACTCTCATGAATGTAGATATGTAGGTTGGGTTTTTTTGTAGAAGCTAGTGAGCAATAGGTCAGGTTGGATGCAGCAGCCCATGGACTGCAAAAAGAACAAACAAATATATCCTGAAGAAAATGCAGCCAGAGTGTTCCTTGGAGGCACAGATGATAAAGCTTCATCTCACATACTTTGGTCATGTTGCTAGGAGAGGCTATTTCTTGGAGAGAGACATCATTTGTGGAAAGGTTGGCAAAAGAGAGGAAGACCTTCAACCAGATGCACTGACACAATGCTGCAGTGGGCTCAAGTGTGGCAGGAAGTATGAGGATGGCACAGGATAGGACAGGATCCAGATATATTGTTCATAGGCTTTCTATAAGTCATATTCAACTCTAAAGCACCTAACAACAATGACAACTATATATATAAAGTATATACATCTCTCCAAAATATTGAGGAGTAATGATGGCAGTTTGAGGACAAAGGTGTGTCTGATTCAGGCCATAGTCTTTCTGATCACTTTCTATGCATCTGACAGCTGGATAATGAATAAGGATGACAGAAGAATTGATGCCTTTGAGCTGTGGTCTTGGAGAAGGGAGGGCACTGAACATCCCATGAATGGCCAAGAGAACGAACAGATATGTCTTGAGAGGGTTCAGCTGGAGTGTTCGTTGGAGGCAAGAATGATGAGGCTTCATCTCACATACTTTGGACATGCATGTCGCTAGGAGGGCCTATTCCTTGGAGAGGGACATGATGTTGGGAAGCGTGGAAGTTCAAGAGGGACAGGAAGACCCTCAACCAGGTGGACTGACACAGTGACTGCTACAAGGTGCTCTTGTGTTTCAGGAAGTGTGAGGATGGGGCAGGATGGGATGGGTTCAGATATTTTGTTGATAGGGTCGCTATGAGTTGTACTTCACTGTATGGCACATAACAACAACATTTGTTGTTGTTGTTGTTGTTATGTGCCATCGAGTCGCTTGCAACTCATAGCAACCCTATGTATAACAGCCCTAAACACTGCTCTATTCTGTGCTAATCGCACTGCCTCCGACACACCCATCCCGATTACCCCAGTCACTGAATCAATCCACCTTATAGAAGGCCTTCCCCTCCTGCACTGTCCCTCCACCCTCCCAAGCATGATGTTCCTCTCCAAGAACCAGTCCTTCCTTACAACATGTCCAAAATTTGTCAGACGAAGGCCCAGAATCCTTACCTCCAAGGAGCAGCCCAGTTTAACCCTCTCCAGGATGAATCTATTTGTTTTCTTAGTAGTCCATGGTATTCTCAGTACTCCTCTCCAGAACCACAGCTCAAAAGCATCAATTCTCCTTCTATCCTCCCTAGTCATTGTCCAACTCTCTGATGCATAACAAGTGATAGCAAAGACCATGGCCTGTATCAGATGTACCTTAGCCTCCAGAGAGACACCATTGCTCTTCAGTACTTTGGAGAGGTCCCTAACAGATATAACTTTCATTAACATCAAATCAGAACTTACTCAACATAGGCCATCTATTGGGCTTCTGAGGCTATAAATTACAGGACAGGAGATTGCCCATCTTCCTCCCTTTAATCTGATTAGCTGATTCAATCTGTTAAGGAGATGTGGGCTTTGGAATAGAAGCACAAATCCCTATGGAATATGCCTCCAAAGGTCACTTACAATACATAAATTGATGGATAATTATTAAATATCATAAAATGGAGGACATATACACCAGATTATGCAATGAAGGGCACCTACACAGTACCACGGCCTAGCCAAGCTGACATCTTCTAACTTCTGTTGATTCTGCCATTGAGTTATACACCTAAATTCATAGTAAAGGAAAGGTGAGTGCTATCAGAAATTAACCAGGTGTGATGGTTATGTTCTCAATACAGACAGCTAAGTGATAGTGCCTTCCCAGGAATATGTATATCTTCCTGTGTGGCCTGCAGGGAGGAGTGGTTAGCTCATTTATTTAGACTTCCTCAGTGGGGGAATTCTTGATATCATTTCAGAATCAAAATAGGGACCAAAGATTTTATTTCTTTGTAATTCTTTAGTTTTCTATAACAAAATAATAGATAAAGAGACATCTTTAACATTTTTTGTTTAAATTAAACTGATGTTCTTCAGGGTGTGAGTTGTTTTATTTATTTATTTATTTTAATTCCTGGGTAGTAATAAGAGTTAAGCACTTAAATGCTAATTAAAATGTTAGTAGGGAGCTCTGGTGGCCTAGTAGGTAAAGAGCTGCATTACAAACCTCAAGGCAGGCAATTTGAATCCACCAACTGCTCTGCAGAATGAACAATCTCCTCCTTTACAGTTTACAGCTTCTGAAAACCCACTGGAAGGTCAGTTATGAGCTGATTCTGGTTTCATGACACATAATAATAAAATGTTCATGGTTCAAACACACCCAGAAGTGTCTACGAAGAAAGGCCTGGTGACCTGCTCCTGGAAGTTCAAAGCCCTGAAAAGCTAAGGAACAGTTCTGCTCTGCAACACGTGGGATGGTCATAAACTGGAATTGACTTGGTGTAATTGATTTGGTTTGGTTTTAATTCTTTTTAAATTGTGTTTTTAACAAAGGTTTACAGAAAGGTTGGGTTTTCACTCATTCATTGTTGCACATTTCCCTCCTTCCCTTTTGCTTCCCTTCCTCCAGTCCACTTTGCAAAGTACCTCTTGTTCCAGATTGTTGTCATGCATACAATACCAAATTCTTCCCTCATTTTCTTGGTTTGGTTTTTTACTTTAATTGTGATTCTCCCACCCCCCTTTCCTTCTTGTGTACCGTTGAATTAGATCCAATTGGAACAGGAGGAGATTGTCCCTCTCTCCAGCAGAGCATCTGGTGGATTCAAATTGTTTGCAGGCTGGATTTAGAAGAGGTCGTGGTACTAGGGATATTATAGCTAATGTCAGATGGATCTTAGCAGAAAGCAAAGAATACCAGAAGAATGTCT
>NW_006399808.1:10737399-10739266 GCF_000299155.1 Elephantulus edwardii | reverse complement strand
GCGGTGGGAATAAGTGCGTTTGAGATGGCTAGGTTGGCACAGGATAGAACAGCATTTAGAGCTCTTGTATATAGGGTCGCTATGAGTTGCAAGCGATTTGATGGCACTTAACAACCACCACCTTCGGGATTGCAGTGCAGCTTCCTCCCACTAGGCCACCAGAGTTCCTTTGGTTTGTTTTTTTAGATATCCATATGTATACTACCTTTTCTTCCTCCTACTTTTCTTCTTCTTCTTTTTAAAAAATAAACCTGTGGAACAAGCCAGAGAAGTGAGTATTATCATTGCACAAATGAGGAAGGCGTTAAAAAAGTTAAATGGCTTGGCCAAGATCGTACAGATTGCATCAGAGTAAACCTGAGTTTAGAATCCGAGTCTCTAACCAGCTCCTATGTCTTTCCTACTGCACCACAGAAGACTGGAGCCTTATTTTAATTGTTACTTTGTTTAGTTAGTTTCTGGGTAGGCTTAGGCTATTTGGTGGCTTTTTGAAAAATGAATATTGAAATATTTGTTTTGTTTCCTTGTGTATTTCTTCAGCAAAGTGTAGACATTAGATATCAAGTTGTTAGTCCTGCTGTTTCAATGAGGTTGTAAATGTATTTTTTCAAAAGTACTGGGCACCATATGTCTGTTTGTTTTGGGTTCACCATGGGTACTATACATCAAACAGGATGGCAGCAAGCAAAGTCCTGAGGTGCAAACTGTGGCTGGCTTGCTATAAATGAAGGATTTCTATACTTTTGAAAAATAAAGTAGATTGCAAAAATGAATACACTGAGCTAGAAACTTTTTATAATATTGTAGCCTATAGCTCTTAGCAGAGGCAGCCTGAGAGAGAAAAAGGCTAACAATAAACATGTTATTTTCAAGTTATTTACTCTCTGAGAAAATTGTAATTATCAAACATTTGCTGACTACCCCCAATTCATAAGTTGTTAAACTAAACATAGATTCTAACAGCCCCCAGTCAGTGGAATCTTTTTTTAGCAACTTGGTGAAATGAATTGCATTAATGGCCAAGTCCTACAGGATTGTTGTGGATTAAGTTGTGTATTTAATCCAATGATATAATGTACACGCTGTGTAATGATCTCCCATGATTTGATAAACCAAATGGCTATAAAAGGATTAAGAGTAGGATGCAATGCTCTGTCATCTTATTACAGCTGAAGCAATGGGAGTTTCCTTAGGGTGCAGTCTGTAACACTTTGTATCTCATAAAAGATAAAAGAGAAGGAAAGGGATCCAAGGCAAGGAACCTCAGTATCACCAAGAATAAATTGCCAGGAGTGGAGTGCATCCTTTGGACTAAGGCCGTTGCTCTTGGAAGCTCCTCCACAGCAGAAGTGGACAGGGCACGTGGAGATCTTCAAGGAACATCTTGTAGATAAATGTTTAAGGAAACAAGGATTTTCCTCTACAGCAGACAGAGAGAAAGCAGGCTTTCTCCTAGTTATGACATCTTAAAATTCGGGCTTCTAGCCTCCTGAACTGTATACACTTGTATTTGTTAAAGTTATCTACTTGTGGTATCTCTGGTATAGCAACACCGCTAACTCAAAAGCAATGCTTCTCTGTTGGTTCCACAGGAGAAATATGGACCACTTCCTCCTACATGATTTATAACCTCTGAAAAGTTACTAGAGGGTCAGCTAGAAGTCGGTTCCTACTCAACAGCAGAAATCAAGAAGTTAAGGAGTTGAACAGAAGGTTCCAAAGGGCAGCTCAGAAAGACAAGGTGAAGTATTATAATGAAATGTGCAAAGAGCTGGAGTCGGAAAATCAAAAGGGCTGAACTCAGTCGGCTTTTTTCCTTCCTTCCTTCCTTCCTTCCTTCCTTCCTTCCTTCCTTCCTTCCTTCCTT
>NW_006399808.1:10664381-10737299 GCF_000299155.1 Elephantulus edwardii | reverse complement strand
CTCTGTATTGTCGACTCTGATCCTGATCAGAGGAGGAGATTGCCCTCCCAGGGGAGCATCTGGTGGATTCAAACCGTAAGCCTTGAGGATTGCAGTGCAGCTTCTTGCCACTAGGCCACCCAAGCTCCTCTCTCAGCATTTCTTTAGCTGAAGGAACTAAAGAATAATTTCAAGCCACGAGTTGCAATGCTGTAGGATGCTATGAGAAGAATATTGACTAATTCAGGAACCATTAAAAGAAGATGGAAATAGTATTCAGAGTCATTATACCAAAAAGAATTGGCTGACATAGAAGAATTTCAAGAAACAACATATGATCAAGAGGCAATATTGATGAAGAAGGAAGCTCAGGCTGCTCTGAAGGACTTGGCAAAATATGAAGCCCCAGAAATTGATAGAATACCAATTGACATATTTTAACAAACAGATGTTGCTCTTGATGTGCTCACCAGATTTTGCCAAGAAATCTGGAGGACAACTACTTGGCCAACTGACTGGAAGAGATTCATATTTATTTTCATTCCAAAAAAAAGGTAACCTGACAGAGTGTGGAAATGATTGAACAATATCACTAAAATCACACACTAGCAAAATCCCACTGAAGATTATCCAGAAACAACTAAAACAGTACATTGACAGAGAACTACAAGAAATACAGGCTGGATTTAGAAAATGTATGGCACTTGAGACATTATTGCTAATGTCATATGGATCTTGGCAGAAAGCAAAGAGTACCAGAGGAATGTCTATCAGTGTTTCATTGATGATGCAAAGGCATTTGGCTGTGTGATCACAACAAATTGTGGCTAACCTTGAGGAAAATGGGAATCCCAGAACATTAGATTGTACATATGTGAAACCTATACTTGGACCAGGAAGCAGTCCTCAGAACAGAGCAGGGGAAAGCTGCATGGTTCAAAATCAGGAAAAGAGGGGGGAAAAATATCAGGAAAAGAGTGCATCAGGGATGCATCCTGTCTCCATACCTTTTCAATCTATATGCAGAACAGATCATTTGGAAAGCAGGGCTTTCTGAGGAGGAATGTGGCATCAGAAATAGAGGAAGACTCATCAACAACTTACACTATGCAGATGACATAATAACCTTGCTTGCTGAAACGGAAGAGAACATGAAGCTCTTGCTGCAGAAGAACTGTAGACTTCAATATGAATTGAAGCTCAACATGAAGAAGACAAAGATTCTGACCGCTAGGCCAATTGACAGCACCATGATAGATGGAGAAGAGATTCATTCAGGTTACCAACAATTACAGTTTGCTCGGCTCTGCAATCAACAGTCTTAACACCAGCAGTCAGGAAATTAAAAGACAAATTGCACTGGGAAAATCTGCTGTCAGTGACCTCTCCAGAGTATTGAAAAACAATGGTGTCAATCAAAAGACTAAAATGCACCTAATCTAGGCGATGGTCTTCGCATTTATTTGCTATGCATGAGAGAGCTGGACAATGACTAAGGATGACAGAAGAAGAATCAATGCCTTCAAATTGTGGTACTGGAGAAGAGTCTTGAACATATCATGGACCTCCAAGAAAACAAACAGGTCTGTCATGGAGAGGGTAAAACTAAGTTTCTCTTTGGAGGCTAGGATTTTGAAGCTCCATCTCACATGCTTTGGGCCACCTCTCACATACTTCGGGCATGTGACAGGAGAGACCAGTCCTTGGAGAACGACATCAAATGTGGAAGGGTGGAAGGATAGCTCAGGATAGGAAGACCCTGGAGGGGTTGGTGTGTAGGAATTAGTGAGACTGGCTCAGGATAGTATAGGCTTCAGAGTTGCTGTACTTCAGGTCACTGTGAGTCACAGGAGACTCAATGGCACATAACAATAACATTTTCTTCCCTGATGTGGCATCATTTAGGACAGTGTAAAGATAACCGAAAAAAAGGTCCTTATAGTGAGTTAGCAGCGAAACTCCCTGTGGATTATGCCTCTAGATCTCCTTTTGAAAATTAACCCGTAAAATGCCCATGTATAGGCGAGCTCTGGCGGCCTAGTGGCAAGAAGCTGCACCGCAATCACAGAAGTGCGCGGTTCAAATCCACCAGACGCTCTGCTGAAGAAGGAGGGACAATCTCCTCCTGTACCAGTCAGATCTGATTTGATGGTACACACTTAAAAAAAAATTCCCATGTATCACAACAAAGTGCATAAAGATGAACCTTTGAGCTTAACATATACAATATAGTCAAAATATACAACAATCATAACACAATTGTGAAGATGGTGCAGCACTAGGTAACATCTTATTCTACTGAACTTTCAGTCATTATGAGTTAGAGCCTCTCTGGAGGTGTGAATCCAGCAGCAATTGTGCAGCAGAAAGATGACCAATCTTTCCGTGCAATTTACAGCCTCTTGAAAACTCATTGGAGGTTCCATTGAGTCAGTTCTGACTTATGAGTAGTGAGTTGAGGGTTGAGAATGTTCAGAAGTAGATTGTCAGGCTTTTCTTCTTTGTCTCTGTCTGGATACTTCACTGAAAGCTGTTCACCATGACTGACCTTGATGGTGTTTGAAATACTAGAAGCATAGCTCCCAGCAACATAGCAACACAATCCACCACAATAGAACAGACTGTGTTGAAGTAGAGAGGCGTTAAGTGGTTAGGTATGAAGACTGCACTGTAACCTACATTCCTATAGTGACCCCACTGCTTATTATCTGAGAGATTGTCTACAAGTTACTTCCTAATATTGTTATTTAAAAGTAGAAGGTTGTTTAAAACAACTATGAGATATCGTCTCACCCCAGTCAGAATAGCAAAATTTTCAAAAATTTACTAAAATAGCAAGCAACAAATGCTGGCGAGGTTGCAGAGAAACTGGAACCCTTACTCACTGTTGGTAGGAGTGTAAAATGGTGCAACCACTGTGAAAGGTGGTACGGTGTTTTCTCAAAATGTTGCAAATAGAGATACCATTTGACCCAGCAATTCCACTACTGGGAATATACCCCAAAGAGACCATAACTGACATCCAAGCAGATATACGCACACTCATGTTTATTGTGGCTTTATTCACAATAACAAGGAGTTGCAAACAACCTAAGTGCCCATCAACAAATGAATGAATAATGAAGCTGTGATATATTCACACAGTGGAATACTACACTGCATTGAAAAACAAGGAACTCATACAATATTATTCAAAATGGGTGACTCTCTGGAGGACATTATGCTGAGTATCTCAGTCACAAAAGGACAGATACTGCATGGTGCCACTGTTGTAAAACAGGACTGACCTTGGGGTCGGGGAGAGACTGAGAAAGATGGGTTCAATAATATATACTGCATTGAAACAGACGAGAAAGAAAACTGTCTAAAAGGGATATGTGATTAGGTATTTTTGTCATGACAGGAGTTTAGAGCGAAGGTTACATGCTGGAGTGGACCTGGAGGGGGGTTTGTAAAACAATGAAAGAATTTTTCTTTAACTTTTCTAAGAGGGTAGTGTACTAGGGGGGAGGCTTGGGAGGGGAGAAAAGTGCAACAATGAATGAATGGAAATCCAAAGTCTCTGTAAATTTTTACTGAAATTAACAATAAATTATTTAAAAATGTAGAAGGTTATGTAGTATTTCCCATATAGAATAGCACAATCCCTTGCTAATAGCATATACTCAATAGTATCATGAATAGTATTTCCTTCTATTGTAGATTTTAGAAAAGTGTTTTTAAATCTAGACTTGCTTAACCTTATTACAACCTTGTCAAAGGGTCTCCTTCCATGTGCTGCTTGCCAGGGGGCCCACTTACAAAGCCAAAAACTTACTTGTGATACAGGAAACCGTTTAAGGTCAGTGCAGAGTAACTAAGACTAAGATTTTGTTAATTAAGACTGTGAAACAGCACAAACTTTAGGGTGCTTTTTCTGAAGGATGTGGTTCAGTAAGACAAAGATTAGAAGCCGTGTGTATGACAATTAATAGTCTTATGGGGTGAATTAAAGGAGACGGAGGGAGGAAAGTGGGCATGAATGAATAAATGAAACCCATCTCATTGTAAACCTTTATTAAAGTAAAAGAACCCCCACAAATGTTTTTTTTTAAAACCTATAAACATACTATATATCCTCTTTGAAAGATTTCTTAGTGTGTGTCTTAGAGAATTTACTTAAGCTCTTTAGGCCAAACTTTTTATCATCTGCATAATTGGAATGAAACAAAAACTAGTTACCAAAAAGCCACTTCTGACTTAGGGAGGTCTCTGTGTATCAAAGCAGAGCTGTGCTCCAGAGGGTTTTCAATAGCTAAGTTTTTAGAAATATGTCATCAGTCATTTTTTCTGAGAAGCCACTGGGTGAACTCAAACCTCCAATTTTTCAATTAGTAGCCATCTGATGTAAACCATTGAAGTACTTAGAGATTCCTCAAATTGGGGTGATCTTGAAGCCACTGGTTTTTATGAAGATAATGACTTCATAGTACAGATGTTCAGTGCAGTCACTGGAAACCATAGCTGGTCATAGTAAGTGAATGTTCATTTAGGTTTTTGTATGTATTCCCCCACCCCCACCCCATGGCTATTTTGGAACAGTGGACTCCAGAGTGCTGGTTATGGTGAAAATAACCTAGGATAGGGTAAGATTCCAATCTGTTGTTTATAGAGTCACTATAAATTGTAGTCAACTCTACAGCACATAACATCTTGGAAACAGAGAGATGGTAGTAGCAGGAGTGCTGGGCAGAGCAGTCATATTGTTGGAAAGTTCTAAAGGACTAAGCCTCTGGTCAAGACAGTCCCTCAGCAAAGTTGGAGTGTGTTTGACTTACAAAAGGCTGTCACAAATGGCTGTTTAGAATTCCAGGGGGCCAACCAAATACAAACCCAACTGTCCTTAAGTCGAGTCAAGTTTGACTCAAACTGACCCTCTATTCAGTTTCTGAAGTTGTGAATCTTGACAGGAAGAGATTACTCATCTTTCTCCCAACGAGCAGCTGCTGACTTTTCACACCATTGGGTCTCCTTCCAAGGTGAACAATGAGGGTAGAAACCAGTCTGTTCTCCACTCACTAAGGTGAACAGGACTCGAGGTCATTGCCATCAACTTTGAATTGACTCATAGAGTTAACCCTTCAACTAGTTCTCTGAGGCTGTAAATTTCATGAGAGGAGGTTGCCTATCTTTCTCCCTAAGAGTGTCTGGTGGTTTCGAATCACCAGTGAGGCACCACCTTTAGATTAGGAGTGCAACTCCCTGTGGACAACACTAATATTTTTTGAGTGCTCAACTCATCTAACCGAGCAAGACATGGGTCCTTTATACACAGAAGCACTCTATTCTCTACCCTTATTTCTGTCTTGACTTTCAGACTCTACTCAATGTCAACATCTGTTCAGTTTCTTCATGTTGTATGATCTGTTTCTGTAGTCCCCACTTGAAAAAAACCTCTGATGTCTTCCTATATTGTTATATCCCACCATTGCAATCCTGATCTCTTCAGATACTCAATCCTTAAGATCTGGTCTAAGAGATGGATACTAGTTGCCTAAACTAATCCCATCTGGAGTATTGACAGGGCTTTTATATGGTTATAATGTACAGAGACATTTTAACAGAGGTCTCCAGGGTTCCAGAGGAGCAAGCAGTGTGCAAATCTGAGGCATGGAGGTTAACTAACATAAGAAGCGTAAAAACAGCACAGCACACAGTAGCATTGTGTGTGCTGATGTGTAAAATTAGTGATAGCTTTGAGTCTAGACCAGGAAGGAGAAATTGTGTACATTTCATGACCAATACTTCCTTCTTGTCCTGCATCAATCAGTCCATTTAAAGTCAACAGGAACTTTGGATCCTATACTAATACTCACCCCAGAGGGAGAGGATGTGGGAGGGGCAGATTTTTGAGGTATGAAAAGGGAGCTGCTTTGGAAGTTTGGAAGTGTGGATTGTAGTCTTGTCTCTATCAAGAAGTAGCTTTCTGACCTCGAGAGTCAGTTACTGAGGAGCCACTGGGTGAATTCAAGCCTCTAACCTCTCTTATCACTTAAAAACACCTCAAATTAGAGTAACAACATCTAAGTCACATTTTGGTTTTGGTGTGTGATGTTGAAAAATAAATCTAGTACTTTTTAAAAATAAATCTAATATTTTCAGTGTAGACTGACTAACAAGTCTTTTTAAACCATTCTTAATTTGCTTTTATCCGCATTGTGTATCAAATGTCCTGGAGGTAGGGTTGTTGTTGATATTACGTGCCATAGAATTGAGTACGGTTCATAGCAATCTATGAACAACAGATCTGAACTCTACCCTATGCTGTGCCATCCTCATCACATGTGACACACTTGAGCCCACTGCTGCAATCACTGTGTCAATCCATCTCACTGAGGATCTTCTTTGCTGAACTTACGTTTTTGCAAGCATGATGTCCTTTTCTAAGGAAGAGCTTCTCTTAATAACTTGCCCACCACACCAGAAGAGATTGTGAGCTGAAGCTTTGCCATCCTTGCCTCTAAGGAGCTTAGTTATAGTTTTGTGTGTTTTTTTAAAGCTGTATATATAATCTTTATTTTAAAATCATTTTTAAGATTTTCATAAGGAAATACATGCCTTGAAGAGTTTTTCCCCAAAATTACATTGTATTTAACAACTCATTCTGTTTTCTTTTGTTTTCAATTTTATTTAAATTTATTATTGTTGTTGTTATTGTTGTTATTGCTGTCGAGTCGCTTGCGACTCATACCGACCCTATGTACAATATACCTAAACTCTGCTCTGTCCTGTGCCAATTGCATTGTCTCCGATACACCCATCCCAATTACCCCAGTCACTGAATCAATCCACCTCACAGGGGACCTTCCCCTTCTGCGTTGTCCCTCCAGCCTACCAAGCATGATATTTCCTCTCCAAGGACCGGTCTCTCCTTGCAACATGTCCAAAGTATGTTAGATGGAGCCTTAGAATCCTTGCCTCCAAGGAACAGCTCGGTTTGATCCTTTCCAGGATGAATCTGTTTGTTTTCCTAGCAGTCCATGGTATTCTCAATACTCTTCTCCAGCACCACAGCTCAAAGGCATCAATTATTCAATTCTCCTTCTATTAATTTTAGTAAAAATCTACAGAGACTTTGGATTTCCATTCATTCATTGTTGCACTTTTCTCCCCTCCCAAACTTTCCCCCTAGTACACTACCCACTTGGAAAAGTAAAAGAAAAATTCTTTCATTGTTTTACAAACCCTCCTCCAGGTCCACTCCAGCATGTAGCCTTTGCTCTAGACTCCTGTCATGACAAAAATATCTAATCACATATCCCTTTTAGACCGTTTTCTTCCTCCTCTGTTTCAATGCAGTATATATTATTGAACCCATCTTTCTCAGTCTCTCCCCGACCCCAAGGTCAGTCCTGTTTTACAACAGTGGCACCATGCAGCATTTGTCCTTTTGGGACTGAGATAGTTGACTCAGCAAAATGTCCTCCAGAGTCACCCATTTTGAATAATATTGCATGAGTTCCTTGTTTTTCAATGCAGCATTGTATTCCATTGTGTGAATATATCACAGTTTCATTATTCATTCATTTGTTGATGGGCACTTAGGTTGTTCGCAACTCCTTGTTATTGTGAACAAAGCCACAATAAATATGGGTGTGTATATATCTGCTTGGGTGGCAGTTATGGTCTCTTTGGGGTATATTCCCAGTAGTGGAATTGCTGGGTCAAATGGTATCTCTATTTGCAACTTTTTGAGAAAGTGCCATACCTCCTTCCACAGTGGTTGCACCACTTATACTTCTACCAACAGTGAATAAGGGTCTCATTTTCTCCACAACCTCGCCAGCATTTGTTGCTTGCTGTTCTGTTAAATTTTACTTTAATCATAGTTTTAAATGTAGTGTACTGGAGCTCTGCACATTAATAATTGATAGTCTGTTCCACAGTCTTGAATGTCAATATTGAGTTTCTCCATCAACTCTTTGTACAGATATAGTCAATTTGATTCCTGGGAGTGCATTTGTATAATCACTATTTATGTTTAACAAAAGGTATTGATTGTACAAAATTCTGTTACATGATCTCCAGCCTCATCACTGTCAGCAAGGCCATATTTTTCCAACTATCAGTCCTTCTTCTTTGTTTCCAACTTTTGCATTTCAGTCACCAATAATTATTAATGCACCTTAATTGCCTTTTTGATCAATTCCAAGCTGCAAAAGTTGGTAGGGGTCCTCAATTTCTTCTTCTTTGGCTTTTGGAATTGGTGTATTTGGATAATAGTTGTATTAACAGGTCTTCCTTGGATGGGAATAGATCGTATCCTATCACTCACAGCATTGTACTTCAGGATAAATCTTGAAATGATCTTTTAAACTTTGAATATAACACCACTCTTCCTCGATTTATCATTGCTGGCATACTAGATCATCTGCTTGTCTGATTCAAAGTGGCCAATACCAGTTCATCTTGTTGTGCCAATCACGAGTCCCCCAAAGGACACCAGGGAGTCGAAATCGATGCAAGAACATGAGGGATTTTATTACAAGCTCTCGAGCAGGAACTCCACACACAGCCGGATGCAGAGGCCGCGTGGCAGAACCCCTAGCTCTTTGAGACAAGGGGTTTTTATTGGTGCTGGGAGTGGCAAAGATTGAGTGAGGGGCAGGAAGATGAGGTAGGATGGAGGTGGCACATAGCGATTGGCTAACTTGAAAATAAGCTGGCTCATTAGCAAGGGCGCGAATATTTGGCATACTCTGATTGGAGTAAGGTTCATACAGGAGGAGTTAGAGTCACTTCTTTGTTGCAGAGGTCCTTTCAGGAAGTAAACTGGAGAAAAACAAGGACAAAGGACTTAAGATAGCGGTATATATATAATAAATCTTGACTCTTACAATCTCAGTTCAACAATGCCCAAGATGTTGATCCTTATTAATTCCATTTCATTTTTTATAATTTCGAATTTCATAAATAATATGTTCCATGTTCTAATTATTAATGAATGTTATAGCTATTTATCCACATTACTTATGATACTTTATCTGACAATGTTCCTCTGCCATTCATCAGCAACCTGTGTTAGGCACAATCTTGCTTGCCGAAAACGAAGAAAATTTGAAGCTCTTTCTGCAGAAAATAAAAAAACAATAGCCTTCAATATGGATTACATCTCAACATGAAGAAAATAAAAACAAGCAACATTACGATGTTGCTGTTGTGTACCATCGAGTCAGAACTGACCCACAGCTGACCCTCCAGTAGGTTTTCAGAGGTAGTTTAATTGCACGGGTGGAGATGGTCCAACTGGTGGATTCCAATCTCATGCCTTCTATATTACAGCATAGTTTCCTATCATTAGGCCACTAGAGCTCCCTGATTATAAACAATAGATGGAGAAATTATAATACATTACAAGTAAAATTACATTATTTTTGAGAAATTGCATTCCTATAGATGGAGAAAAGATTGAAATTATAAAACATTTTCAACATCCCTGCTAACAGCAGATATCAAAAGACATGTTGAATTGGGGAAATCTGCTGTCAAAGACTTCTCCAAAGTGCTAAAGAACAAGAATGTTAAAGTTAAGTTGGTTATAATAAAATAAAGTTAGTTATTAAGGTGTCCCTAATGCAAGTCATAGTGAAAACTAGGCCAGGAGCTGATTGTGGAACAGACCACCAACTACTCATACGCAGGTTTAAGCTGAAGCTGAGGAAAATTAAACCGAATCCACAGGAGCCAAAATATGACTTTAATTTCATCCCATCTGAATTTCAGAATCATATCAGGAACAGGTTTGAGGCCTTGAACACTAATGAGTGAAGACCAAATGAATTGTGGGAGGATGTCAAATGTATTATCCAGGAAGAGTGCACCAAAATGGATATCAGAAGAAACTCTGAAGATTGCACTGGAATGTAGAGAAGCCAAAGCACAAGGAAGGATTCAAGATACTAAAGAGCTGAACAGAAGATTCCAAAAGGCAGCATAGAATGACAAAGCAAAATATTACAATGACATGTGCGAGGAGCTAGAGTCGGAAAGTCAAAAGGGCCGAACTTGTTCAGCATTTCTTAAGCTCAAGGAACTGAAGAACAAATTCAAGCCTCGAGTTGCTACAATCAAGGACGCTTTGGGCAGAATATTAAATGATCCAGGAGGTATCAAAAGAAGATGGAAGGAATATACTGAATCATTGTATAGAAAGGAATTGGCAGATACAGAAGAATTTAATGAAATAACATTTGAGCAAGAGCCTATGGTGATGAAGGCAGAAGTTCAAGCTGCTTGAAGGAAATAGCAAAAAATAAGGCCCCAGGAATAGATGGTATACCAATTGACATATTTCAGCTAACAGATGCTTCCCTGGGTGTGCTCACCAAGCTGTGCCAAGAAATCTGGAGAACAACCACTTGGCCAACTGACTGGAAGAGATCTATATTTGTTCCCATTCCAAAGAAGGGTGACCCAACTGAGTGTGGAAACTACAGAACAATAGCATTGATTTCCCATGCAAGCAAGATTCTACTGAAGATTATCCAAAAATGACTGGAGCATCACATCAGCAGAGAACTGCCAGAAGTCCAGGCTGGGTTTAGAAGGGGTCCTGGTAGTAGGGATATTGTAGCTGATGTTAGATGGATCTTAGCCGAAAGCAGAGAATACCAGAAGAATGTCTATCTGTGTTTCATTGATTACGCCAAGGCAATTGACCGTGTGGATCATAACAAACTGTGGCTGACTGTGAGAAGAATGGGAATCCCAGAACATTTAATCTTGCTAAGGTGAAACCTATACTTGGACCAAGAGGCAGTCATCAGAACAGAGCAGGGCAACACTGAATGGTTCAAAATTGGGAAGGGTGTGAGCCAGGGATGTGTCCTATCTCCATACCTTTTCAACCTGTATGCAGAGCAGATTATCCGAGAGGCTGGGCTCTATGAGGAGACGTGTGGTGTTAGGATTGGTGGAAGATCTGTTAACAATTTGCGTTATGCAGATGACACAACCCTGCTTGCTGAAACTGAGGAGGACCTCATGCACTTACTGCAGAGGATCAAGGACTGCAGCCTTCAGTATGGATTGAGACTCAATGTCAAGAAGACAAAGATTCTCACCACTGGACCAATTTGTAGCATCAGGATGGATGGCAAAAAGATTGAGATTGTTCACAGCTTCAGTTTGCTCGTCTCCACAGTCATCACTCTTGGCACCAGCAGCCAGGAAATAAAAAAACATATTGCGATAGGAAAGTCTGCTGTTAGGGACCTCTCTAAAGTACTCAAGAGCAACCGTGTCTCTTTGGAGACGAAGGTGCGCCTGATACAGGCCATGGTCTTTGCAATCACTTGTTATGCATCAGAGAGTTGGACAATGACTAGGGAAGACAGAAGGAGAATTGACGCCTTTGAGCTGTGGTGCTGGAGAAGAGTATTGAATGTACCATGGACTGCCAAGAAAACAAACAGATTCATCCTAGAGAGGGTTAAACCAGGCTACTCCTTGGAGGCAAAGATTCTGGGGCTTCGTCTGACATACTTTGGACATGTTGTAAGGAGAGACAGGTCCTTGGAGAGGGACATCATGCTTGGGAGGGTGGAGGGACAGTGCAGGAGGGGAAGACCCTCTATGAGGTGGATTGATTCAGTGACTGGGGTAATCGGGATGGGTTTGTCAGAGGCAATGAGACTGGCACAGGATAGAGCAGGGTTTAGGGCTGTTGTACATAGGGTCGCTATGAGTCGCAAACGACTCGACGGCACATAACAACAACAACAATGCAAGTCATGGTATTTCTACTTGCTTTCTATGAATCTTAAACTTGGACAATGACAGAATGACAGAAGAAGAAATGAGACCTTTGAATTGTGGTGTTGGAGGAAAGGACTGAATTGCCTATGGACTATCAAACGTACAAACTAATTTTCTTGGAGGAAGTATAACCAGGGCACTCCTTAGAGGGGAGGATGGTGAAGCTTCATCTCACATCCTTTGGGCATGGGGTCAGTAGGGGCCAGTCCTTGGAAAAGACATTATGCTGGGGAAAGTGGAGGGTGAGAGAAAGAAAGGAAAACATTCCATATATATTGATACAATGCTGTAACAGTAGGCTGGAGCATATCAGAGATCATGAGGATGGCATAGGATACGCAAGGATCAGATCTGTTCACAGGGTTTGTATTAGTCATAATGGACCTGGTAGCACCTACCAGCAACAAATATACTGTAGCTCTGGTAGCCTGGGTCCATAGGAACTTGCTTTGCTAATCCAAGAGGCCCTGTGTCTCTGACTGTTTAAATCCACTAATAGCTCTGGGGATTAAGATTGAAAATCTCCTCCCATTCAATTTACACTCTTGGAAATCCAGTGCGGTCAGCTATTAGTTGATATCAGTTGATATCAAGTGCCAATTTACGGCACTTTCAGAGTGTAGGTGCTAGAGTGCTTCAGTCCTAAGCTTCGGTATTAAATTTAGACAAATCATCTAACTTCACTTTCCTTATGCATGAAAGAAGAAGAGTAGACCTATGTCATAATGTTGATGACAAGGTTAGATGAGAAATATAAAACACTCAGCAAAACACTTAATAAAGTAGTAAATTCTTGTACTTGATAATTTTTTTTGTACCCTCTCTCTGCTGCTAAATTAGTTCTTGATCCTAGGCAAGTCATTAAGCTCTCTTAACCTCCCTAATTATTTTTTTTTTAAGTCTAGTAAGGGGATCCCTGTGCCGTGGAATTGAGGAGATCATTCTCATCATAGCAGATTACCACATCTTTCTCTCAAGAAATGAATGGCAGGCATGAAGCATGTCTGCATCTTGGCTATTGGATTACTGTGCCATCAGGGCTCTTTCACTCGAAGGATAGAACTGGGTTGATTCAAAAGTGCTTTCTAAGTCCATCTTTCTATAACAACAACTTTGTTTTAGAAACTAGGTCAGTTTGAAATTCTCTCTCTCATGCACACAAAGTAGTTTTCCAGAAGGATCTTCTTGTCTGACTTACTCCTATTGTGTGTGAGAAGATCATTACTAGCTACCAGGATATGAGTACACAATTTTAATCTTAAACCCTTGGTAGCCCACCTCTATTCCTAGTAACATGAAATATCTTTAGATGTCTGGATGCCAGTCAGCGGGACAATTCTAGTGACATCATTCCCATCATGATGGTACAAGTACTCTAGCTGCTTGGGTCCCCTAAGATCCTTGCCTCAGGAAGCAATTATTCACCTAGTTATCACCTAATACATGATCACTTGATGAAACATAAATATACTGTATGAACTGTCCTGTCACCTAGTTGTAAGGAGTTGCACTACCAATGCAAAAGTACACAGTTCAAATCCACTTGTATACTGTTCTGTGACAGAAAGATGGGCAATCTCCTCCTGTACAATTTACAGCCTCTGAAAACAGCCTCTGAGGGTCAGTTACAGGTCGGTTCCGACTTGATGGTATTTAACGACAATACTAAGTCATAGATTAATAGTCTCATTTCATCTCAGCAAGGGACTCAACACTGCATTCGAGCCTAAGTTGATAAAAATAATAATTAAATATCTCATCTGAGAACATTTCCTAGACCTCTCTCTCTCTCTTTTTTTTTTCTCATTGATGGAGCAGGAGGCATCAGAAATTTCCTTAAACAGAGATTGTTTAATATAAATAATCATTTAAATAGCTATCGAGATGTTAAGGAGGTAATTGGAAGAGTGAAAAGAGGAACCTACTGAACTGTGGAGGAGTTCTTTGGTGGCATAAGTAGTTAATGGCTAGACCACTAACCAAAAGGTTGTCATTTGAACTTACCCCGAGGTACCTTGGAAGGCAGCTCTGTGAACTACTCCTGAAAAGCTCTTTGGACTCATGTGCCACTGTAAGTTACAATCAACTCTATGACAACTAATAACAACAATGAATCATGGAGGTGGCAACTGCAGGGCACAGTCACAAACCCAAGAGATAAGGGCAAAAAGGGGGAAGTGGTTCAGTTAATGAAAATATAAAAATTTCAAGAAAGGCCCCGATTATTAACACGTCTTCATGTTAAATTCTCTTTGTGTAAATAATGGATGATTTCTATTTTCGGACTGAACTTTGATTAATACAGTGGTTATATAAATTTATGCTCCCACTGCTGGAAGGTCAGCTATGAGTCAGTTCCAACTCGACAGCACACAACCATAGTAACACACAAGAGTCAAGACTGATTCTCTCCATGATGGTTAAGGTTGTGTGTCAATTTGTCTGCCTATGAATTTATTGTAATTATGATGTAGTCATTCCCTTGGTGAGATCTGATGCAATATAATCACCAGCATGTTGAGATGTGCTATAAACAGTCCAACTTTTTCATTATGTGATCTGCATTGAATAAATATGTTGTTGTTAGGTGTTGTCAAGTTGAGTATCACTCATAGAGACCCTATGAACAGCAAATCTGAACCGTGACCTATCTTGTACCATCTTCACACTTCCTGAGAGGGGGTTAATTGTGGATCCAAATAAGATAAAGCTGTTGACAGTTTCAATCTCTTCTCCATCCACCATGATGTTGCCTATTTGTTCAGTGCTGAGAATCTTTGTTTTCTTGACACTGAGATGCAGTCTGTAACGAATGCTTCATTCCTTGATCTTCTGCAACAAGTACTTCAAGTCCTGCACCCTTTTAGCAAGCAAGGTTGTGTCATTTGCATAATACAGGTTATTGATGAGTCTCCATCCAATCCTGATGCCCCATTCGTCTTCATAGAGTCCATCCAACTTCTCAAATAATTTGCTCAGTGTACAGATTGAATAGGTATACAGAGAGAATACAACCCTGACACAGTCCCTTAATTTTAAACCATGCCGTGTTTCCTTGCTCTCACAATAACCTCCTGGTTTCACATCAGCACAATTAAGTGCTTTGGGATTCCCATTCATCTCAATGTTAGTCACAACTTGTTATGATCCACACAGTCAAATGCCTTTGCATAGTCAATAAAGCACAAATAGACATTCTTCTGGTATTCTCTACTTTCAGCCAGGATCCATCTGACATCAGCAATGATATCATGGTACTATGGCCTCTTCTAAATGCTGCCTGAACTTCTTGCAGTTTCCTACCTATGGGTTGTTCTAGCCAATTTTTAATGATCTTCAGCAGTATTTTGCTTGCATGTGATATTGATGATATTGTTCAATCATTTTCACATTCTGTTGAAAACCCTATGAACACTAGAGGAATGCAGATAGTTGTTGTTGTTGTTGTTGTTAGGTGCCGACAAGGCAAATATAACCCATAGCAACCCTATTAATTCTGTTCAATCCTATGCCATCCTCACACTTCCTGATACATTTGAACCTATTGTGGCAGTCATGTGTCGATCCACTTAGTTGAGGGTCTTCCTTTCTTTTGTTACCCTCCACCTTTCCAAGCATGATGGCCTTCTCTAAGTAATAACCTCTCCAGCAATATCCCTCAGGTATATGAGACAAAGCTTTAACAGCTTTGTATCTAAAGGAGCACTCTGGCTGTACTACACCACAGCTCAAAGACATCATTTCTTCTTCGGTCATCCTTCTTCATTGTCCAGTTCTCATTTGCATAGCAAGTAATTGGGAAGATCATGGCCTGAACCAGACACATCTTTGTCCTTAAATCAACATCATTG
Source organism: Elephantulus edwardii (assembly GCF_000299155.1). Classification (NCBI taxonomy): domain Eukaryota; kingdom Metazoa; phylum Chordata; class Mammalia; order Macroscelidea; family Macroscelididae; genus Elephantulus; species Elephantulus edwardii. The sequence goes on along the minus strand of NW_006399808.1, from coordinate 10,721,673 downwards.
CTCCTCAATAATTTGGAGAGGTCCTTGACTGCAGACTTTCCCAGTGCAATATGTCATCTGGTTTCCTGACTGCTGGTATTAAAGGTGTTAATTGTGGATGCAAGGAGGAATAAATGGAGACATTAAGCAAAACTTGCTTGCTTTTTGATCTATCAGGATTTTGCATCCAGTTCATCACCCTCTGATCTCCAGTTCTTTGGATTTGATCTAGCAACCTGACATATTGCCTACACATAGTTCGAATCCACCAGCTGCTTCATGAGAGAAAAATGGATAATCTCCTCCCATGCAGTTTATAGCCTCTGAAAACTTGTGGGAGGGTCAACTGTGAGTTGGTTATGATTTGATGGTACATAACAACAATAATAATATACTGAATTGTTAGCCTTGGAAGCCAGCAGGCTGCCAATATTGGGTTCATAAGATGCTGCAGCTCCATGAGTCAGGAGAAGTGTCTATCCTGATGTCCAATTCATGAATATTGTACTTACCAGTCTCTCTGAGTTTATGAGCCATTTCCTTAAGATAAATCTTAATCTTCCTATGTATCCATCTAAAAAAAGAAATTAAACACCTTCTTATTTGTTTGCTGACTATTTGGATATCGTCTTTGGAGTGTCCAAGTCTTTTGCCCAGTTTTGTAAAGTTTAGTTACTGCCTTTTAAAAATTGATGTTTAAGAGTTCTTTGTATATTCTGAACATGAGTTTTTTGTTGCTTTTTTCATCTAAGCTGTCTGTCAATATGTTTAGGTAGGCTTGCTAGTTCAAAATTTATGTCCTTTGATAAATGGCCCCAGGACTGAATGACTAAGTTATTCTTTTTATAGTACCTCAACAAACTTATGAAGAATATAATGGAAAAACAACTATGCGATATCATCTCACCCCAGTAAAAATAGGAAAATTTAACAGAACAGCAAACAACAATTGCTGGTGAGGTTGTGGAGAAACTGGAACCCTTATTCACTGTTGGTGGGAGTGTAAAATGGTGCAGCTACTATGGAAGGCAGTTTGGTGCATTCTCAAAAAGTTGCAAATAGAAATATCATTGGACCCAGCAATTCCACTACTGGGAATATACCCTAAAGAAGTCATAACCACCACCCAAACAGATATATGCACATCATATTTATCATGGTTTTGTTCACAATAGCAAAGAATTGGAAACAACCTAAGTGCCGATCAACAAACAGATGGATAGAGAAGCTCTGGTATATTCACACAGTAGAATACAAATACTATGCTCTATTGAAAAAAAGAGGAACTCATAAAACATTATTCAAAATGGATGACCCTGGAATACATTGTGCTGAGTGAAATAGTCACAAAAGGACAAATACTGCATAGTGCCACTGTTGTAAAATGGAACTGACATAAAGGTTGGGGGGAGACTGAGAAATATGGGATAAATTATGTATACTGCATTGAAACAGATGAGAAACAGAACTGTTTAAAAGGGATATATGATTAGGTATTATTGTCATGACAGGAGTCCAGAACGAAGTCTGCATAGTGTAGTAGACTTGGGGGAAGGGGCTGTGTAACAATGAAACGATTTTTCTTTTACTTTTCAAAGAGAAGAATGGAGGGGTGGGCAGGGAGAAAAGTGCAACAATGAATGAATGGAAAACCAAAATCTCTGTAAATTTTCATTGTTGTTATGTGCTGTCGAGTCATTTGCGACTCATAGCAACCCTATGCACAACAGCCCTAAACCCTGCTCTATCCTGCACCAACCACACTGCCTCTGACACACCCATCCCAATTAACCCAGTCACCGAATCAATCCATCTCATAGAGGGTCTTCCCCTCCTGCGCTGTCCCTCCACCCTCCCAAGCATGATGTCCCTCTCCAAGGACCCGTCCCTCCTGGAAACATGTCCAAAGTATGTCAGACGAAGCCCCAGAATTCTTGCCTCCAAGGAGTAGCTTGGTTTAATCCTCTCCAAGATGAATCTGGTTTTTTTTTCCTGGCAGTCCATGGTACATTCAGTACTCTTCTCCAGCACCACAGCTCAAAAGCATCAACTCTCCTTCTGTCCTCCCTAGTCATTGTTCAACTCTCTGATGCATAACAAGCGATTGCAAATACCATGGCCTGTATCAGGCGCACCTTAGTCTCCAGAGAGACACTGTTGCTCCTGAGTACTTTAGAGAGGTCCCTAACAGCAGACTTTCCCATCGCGATACGCTTTTTGATTTCCTGACTGCTCGTGCCAAGAGTGTTGACTGTGGAGCCGAGCAAACTGAAGCTGTCAACAATTTCAATCTCTTCGCCATCCATCCTGACGCTGCCAATTGGTCCAGTGGTGAGAATCTTTGTCATCTTGACATTGAGCCTCAGTCCATACTGAAGGCTGCAGTCCTTGACCCTTCGCAGCAAGTGCATGAGGTCCTCCTCAGTTTCAGCAAACAGGGTTGTGTCATCTGCATAACGCAGATTGTTAATAGATTTTCCACCAATCCTGATGCCACAATTCTCCTCATAGAGCCCAGCCTCTCAGATAATCTGCTCTGCATACATTAAGATGAATAATAATAATAAAAAAATTTTTAAAAAACCAAAAAAATAATATAATGGAGGCACTGTAACTTTTCCTATTGTGAGAAATTAGGAATATGTATTTAATTTGCACACTTATTCATTTATAAGTTCTTCTGAGAAAATGTTTATTGAGCAAGGAATTGTGTCAAGTGTGCCAGATTGCTTCTTTTATACTTCTCGAACTCAGACTGGGAGCTTGACACATATTGTGATAAAATGAGAATCTTGCGCACACACACACACACATACACAAATTTCTTCAGGAACTCAGAACATGTTTGAAAGGCTAATAACTCACAGCTGGGAATTGTTTGAGGCCAATGAATATCAATAGCTTTAAAAGTCCTGCGCAAGTGTTAAAAATGCCCTGTAGATTTGATTAAGATTCATTATTTAACTTGTTCATTTATTTATTAAAATAAAATATTGATTAACACATATTATGTATAAGGTACGTTACATGGAAGCTAATTTCTTAGGTCCTTTACTTCTGAATACTCACCACGGGTACTGGCATTGACTCGCACAGCTTTAATTGCCATCTATCTATATACTGATGACTTCTACATACTTCTATGGCTCAGATGCCCTTCACAAGCTTCAGAGTCAAATATCCAACTGTCTGATGAATATTGCCACTTGGATGTCTCAAGGCATCTGACATACAACATTTTCAATATGGAATCTCTCATCTCTCCACTGTAAATCTCACTGTTTCTCTTTCAGTGTTCCATCAGCATCCACTTCCCTCTCAGGCAGGACACTTTGGCATCTTATTGGATGCTTATTCTCCTTTATCTCCTATTCCTCCCATTAATCACCAATACTGTGGTTTTTTCAACATTGTACATACAATATCCCTCAAGTTAATCTATTCTTTCCATTTTCAGGGCCAATGAGATTCTGTCTCATATACTTTGCGCACATGGCTAGGGGAGACCAGTCCTTGGAGAAGGACATCATGTTAAAAAGGGTGGGGGCACAGCACAGGAGAGGAAGACCCTGGATAAGATGGATTGGCACAATAACTGGGGAAATGAAGGTAGGTGTGTCAGAGACCGTGAGATCGGCCCAGGATAGAGCAGGGTTCAGTGCTATTGTGCATAGAGTCACTATGAGCAGTGGTTAATTTGATGGCACATAACAACATCAGCCATAACCTGTATTATCAACATTTATTACTAGCCTTCAATCTTTCTGTCTCCAATCTATCTTTAATTTCTCACTTGTAAAACTCTTGAAGCCTTTCCTTTGCTCTTTGGGTAAAGTCCATATTACTCAATGTGGGCCTCTGCTATCATATCTCACAACTTTCTCTCTTTTATTTCTACTACTCTTTCAGGGCTGAAATTCTGAAATCCAGTTGGAGTGCCTCCTCCAATGCTCTGCTGCACCGCTTGTATTACTTGTCTCTTAGATGGGAAACTTGATAAGGACAAGGACTATTTTATTAACTATGGTAACTTAGACAATAAGTCATGCCATTTACTGAAACAATGACTGCATTTGCTAGAACTCAAGGATAAACATTATTGCAGGTTGCAAAAGAAACTTCTTTATAAAGTTTAAGAACTTTTTGCATCCTTTTAAAACTCAATGTAGTTACAGCTAACACATATGGAATTGTGTGTGAACCAAAGTCCACCACCTTTATTCAGTCACCTTTTAACAAGCTATGGTTTGTGATAAGTGTTTATCTGACAAGGAGCAAAGATTGAGAATTATCATCCAAGAGAACATATTCAAGACATGACTAACTAGAGTTTTTACTTTTCAAAACTGGATTTCTAACAGCCTACTTGTACATTTTTACTTAACAAGATTTATTCACTTCTCAGGCCTCTTTCTGGGACTGAGTCCCTAGGTGATGCAGATGGTTAACAGAATCAGTTGCTAAATAAAAGCCTGGAGAGCTGAGCCCAGAGGCACCTAGAGAGGCCTGGCAATCTACTGATGAGAAAAATCAGCCACTGAAAACCCAAGGAAGTACAGTCCTATTCTGACACATACAGTGAACTGACTTCAGGATAACTGGCTTTTATCTGTGAGAAAAGGACCAGTGTTGACTAACAAGTTACTTGTCTAGGGTTTTTTTTTTCCTTCCTTCATGACAAAATTGATGAGAAGTAGCAAAGATGTGTTCTGGAAAGATCCACTGAATTTTTACACTTGGGTTAATAATATGGCATTATGTGAATTGTTTTCTAGTTTTGTTAATAAACAGCATGTTTTGTTTGACTAGCTAATAGGCCTAATTACCAGAGAACATCTACAGAGACTGTAAACCCTGCTTAATTTTAACAAGCCTATTAATGGAAGTAAGGAGCCTTGGTGGAGCAATAGTGAAGCAGTTGATAGCTAAGCAATGTCAGCAGCTTGACCTCACTAGCCCACTCCTCTAGAGAAAACAGCTGGCAATCTGCTCCTGGGAAGATTACAACCTTGGAACCTTGTCGGGCTATTCCTGTGCTGTCACGTTTGCCTGCTGTGTGTAGAAATTGATTTGGTGGCACACGACAACTTTTATTGCTTATTCTCTGTCTTGCTGGGTAACCCAAAGGGCTACATCTCCACCTAATATATGCATCTTAGCAAAGTAGGACATAAAAGAAAAGAATATGGTATCTTTTTACAGTTCTCTAAGACTAAAATTTATACTCTAGGCAAAGAAATAGACTATTTAAACTGTGCTTGCTCTTCTGTTTATTGACTTCTTCACATAAATTCTTAGCAGTCTTTTTGGGTTAAGGACTATTGTGTACAACCATCAAGTCATTTTGACTCATGGTGACCCTCTGTCACATTTCTGAGGCTGTACAATTTTAATTTTTTTGTTTGAGTTGTGATTTGAGTGAAAGTTTACAAAGCAAATTGGTTTTTCATCCAACCATTCCTACTGTTTGTCTTATAGCATTAGTTACAATATCCACTGTGTAACCACCCTTTCCCCACCTTCTACTTTGATTTCTTATTTCCATTAATCCCTCTATCCTATCCCTGAGTCTGTAAATTGTCAAAGAGGCAGATTGTCTCATTGCACTTCCTTGGAGCAGCTGGGGATTTGAACTGCTAACCTTTGGCTTAGCAGCCCAACATGTAACCCTCTACATCACTGGGGCTCCTTTATAGCATTGAAAGTATATCTTAAATTTATATTATGTTCATGACTTTGATAATTCAAGGGGTTTTCACCCTTCTTTTGAATGATATATAACTATTGGACTGTAAAATTATAGGAAGTTGGCTCCTATTTCAAGGACAAATTTAGATTGCATAAATGAGCATTTCAGAAAGAAGAAATGTGATTCCCCCACCCCCACCCCTTAGGGAGTAGGGATTTTGGAAACTTTTTCCTCGCATACATTGCCTGACACAGTTGGTGTTCAGTGCATTTTTCTTGATTGACAGAATGAATTAGTAAATAAATTATATACCCCTACCTCTTCTCCTAGACTCTTATTCCAACTGATTTAATAGTAATTATTTTCCAAACCTCCATCAAAATTTTAGTTGATTTTTCTCTCAAGTTTTGGCAGCTGAAATGGTTCTAAAAATGTCTAATTAAGAATGATTTGTTAATGATTATTATCTCTTTGGGTAAATTTCCTTCTCCCTTTCCCACACTTCTGCTATCTTTACACTTCCCAAGTCTCATGTTGGCTTTCAATTCCCTAGGCTTAATTTTATTAAATAAAAGAGAACAAACCCCCTTTTCTCTTTGTCTTCTAATAAATGTGACCCTTTCTTTGATCTTTCCCAAATAAGCAGTGCTTGTCATAAGTGACAGCTGAGAGACAAGATGCCAAGCGCTGTGGCTAAATTTAAAGAGCAGTATCCACACCTGTTGTTAACTGGCAGTGACCAGTTTTACGCCCACAGTTTCTTCCCCCCTCTGCCTTCCACCAAGTGCAACCCGTAGTCCAAATTCTTTTATTTCTTCCTATGGAAATGAAGACTGGTGAAGATGACACACATTTTATGAGAACTGAACATGAATACAACTTTTTTGCCAGGAACCGAGTTTTCATCAAAGCCTAGCATAATATATAGATGTACCTGACTTTGAAGTGTGCAGACGTGTGAAACTAGCTAGTTGATGATTTTTTTCCCCCAAGACCATTAAAGGTCTTTTTCACACCTCGCCCCGGGCCACTTTTCTTTAGATCTGCTATATTTTGTGAAGGATAATACTGGTGATGCTTGTGAATGTTGTGTAAAAGAGGTGTTCTGAGAAGTCACTACCATCTCTAATTACCTAGCTTAAATTAATTTGCCACATTGACAATAGTAACCTAGAAGAGCTCTGTGGGAGAAATATTGTTGCTGCTATTGTGTACCGTTGAGCCAGAACCGCTGACCCTCCGTGGTGTTTTCAGAGGCGTTTAGTCGCTTGGGAAGAGATTGCCCATCCTTCTCCTGTGGAGCAGCTGATGGATTTGAACCACATGTCTTTAGAATTGCAGAGCAGCTTCTTGCCACAAGGCTTCCAGTCTTCACAGAGAAAAATCGTAACAAATAATTATGATAACGAAACATATGCGGAATGATGAGAGAAGGTGAGCCCATCCAAATTAGCCTAATCCAATTGACCTGCTGATCAAGAGGTGTGACAAACCCCACACTAAGAGAACGCAGCGGAGAGAGAGTTAGGCAAGTTAGTCTTCTAAAGAGGCGCTGAACAGATGTCTGTCTGGACAGAGGGAACAAAGACCAGAGGATGGAAGGCTCAGGGCATGTTTAGGGAGTGGAGAGACACTATCAGGGGAGGGGAGTGTTGAGAGAAGACATTCAAGAGTTTAAGAAAGACAAACTCTACTCATTTGGAATTGTGTTATAAGTCAGCTCTGTCAGAGAAAAAAAGGTAATGATCTTTCAGCACTTGTGACTACTCTGGAATGGATGATGCTAGGTCCTCTAAATATGCTGCACACCTTCCTTTGCACACTGATATCATTGCTCCTCAAGAATTTGGAGAGGTCCCTGACTGCAGACCTTCCTAGTGCAATATGTCTCCTGGTCTCCTGACTGCTGGTACCAAGGGTGTTGATTGGAATCAAGGTAAGATGAAGGTAGTGACACTTTCAATCTTCTCTCCACACATTTTGATGGTTATCTCCAAGAATCGTTAAATATATAAAGCGGAATTCCTGTACACTTAGCAAGTGTGGTTTATTTGAGTGAAACATTAGTGTCCTGCCCATTATGAATCACTTCAGATAGAAACAAAAGACTTCCTGGCCCCAAAGTTTTGGTAGACAGCCATGGTGTGCCTAGGGGAAGCACAAGGGGCGGAGTCCATGTGAACTGTACGAGGCAATGGTGTCAGCGGTGACACAGTGATCATTCATCAAATTTTCGGGCGGTGTTTCAGCAGAAATATATTATTCTTATAAAAAGGGGCCAACAGACAGTTAAAATAACAGAAAATTTTTTCCACAAGTTTAGCATACATGTATTAATATGTCTACAAGGTTTAAAATTGTATGCTAATTTCCTTTTAGAAGCTTCTAAAATACGATGGTCAGAATTGTCATTATTATCCAATTTCATCCATGAAATTTCATCTGTAAGTGCTACAAGAACATGTTGTTTTCGTTGCTGCCAGTATTTCAGTGACTGATTTTTGTTGACATTTTCTGTTGTCAGTTACATTATTGTGGTAATTAGTATTTGTGAACCTGTATCAGTAAATTCTTTTTATAATAAAGTAGTAATTAAAAGGTGGGGGGAAGAAGGAGAAAAATCAAGACTTCCACTTGTTGTTGTTGCTATGTGCCGTCGAGTCGTTTGCGACAGCCCTAAACCCTGCTCTATCCTGTGCCAATCTCATTGCCTCTGACACACCCATCCCGATTACCCCAGTCACTGAATCAATCCACCTCATAGAGGGTCTTACCCTCCTGTGCTGTCCCTCCACTCTACCCAGCATGATGTCTCTCTCTAAAGACCTGTCTCTCCTTACAACATGTCCGAAGTATATCAGGCGAAGCCCCAGAATCCTTGCCTCCAAGGAGCAGCCTGGTTTAACCCTCTCTAGGATGAATCTGTTTGTTTTCTTGGCAGTCCTGGGTACATTCCATATTTTTCTCCAGCACCACAGCTCAAGGCGTCAATTCTCCTTCTATCCTCCCTAGTCATTGTCCAACTCTCTGAGGCATAACAAGTGATTGCAAAAACCATGGCCTGTATCAGGCTCACCTTAGTCTCCAGAGAGACACCGTTGCTCTTGAGTACTTTAGAGAGGTCCCTAACAGCAGACTTTCCCATCACAATATGTTTTTTTATTTCCTGGCTACTGGTGTCAAGAGTGTTGGCCGTGGAGCCGAGTAAACTGAAGCTGTGAACAATCTCAATCTCTTCAACATCCATCCTGATGCTAAATTTTTTTAATGATAAAGTAGTAATTAAAAGGTGGGGGGAAGAAGGAGAAAAATCAAAAGACTTCCACTTAGTTACTAATAATGTAACTATTAAGATAACTCAGTGTAGAAAAAGTTTACAAAACAATTATGTTAGCATTCATATGTATTGCTGTTGTTATATGCCATTGAGTCAGGACCTATTGATAGGTGACCCTCCAGTGGGTTTACTAAATCCCAGAGATTAAATCGCATGGGAGGAGATGACCCATTTTTCTCCTGAGTATTCATATAATCTAAGAAATACTACATTTAAACAATTTACAACTGCATTTATCACATACTATTCTGTGACTGGGATTGATTAAAAATAAGACTAAGGACTCTGGATGGCCTGGTCTAGAAGGAGAGATGACACTATGAGTTACCACATGAGGTGAAACCAATCCTGGTGATGCCACTGGTAAACAGAAAGGCTGTGGGAGGCCATGAGCCAACCAACACGAAAATGACTACTGCCAACCTCTTAGATCTTGAGAAATGTGAACAAAGACAGTACTATTTGAACAAGCTTACTGCTAGCCTTTTTCAGTTCAGTGTTTTCAAGGTGTTCTGCTTCTGATGGGAAGAAAAATAAATTGCAAATGGCTTGTCCTCAACCTAGAAGACTGATAGGGTCACTGAACTCTAAGAGGAATAGTAAGTTAATTCGACTTTTAGAGATCAGAACTATGAACGTGAATCTCTCTCTGGATCAAAGGAAGCCTGAGGTCTTTCTTCTTTTATAAAAATTGTGATTTGAATGAAAGTTACAAAGAAATTGGTTTTCCATTCTAAACCGAAATAGGTATGATGGAAGAGGAAAGGAGAAAAATAAAAGTGAGGAGGGAAAAATGTATATCTGTGTTTAATTACATCCATCCATGATTGTTGAGTTGTTGCTCACTGAAGGCTGCCCTTCCTTAGGCTTCTGAGGCTGTAAATCTCTATGGGAGGAGACTGCCCCCTATGAATAAATACTTATCAGGGCTCCTTTGTTTAATGAAGAGCTATGTGGATAGAAATAGATAGACAGGAAAAGAAGTGTGGTATGATTGAAGAGTAGTTGAGTCCTCAGTTACACTGACTAGAAATAGTAATATTCTAGAGAAACTGACAGTTGAAAAAGACATGTTGTTGTTGTTATGTGCCATCGAGTTGCTTGCCACTCATAGTGACCCTATGTACAACAGCTCTACACCCTGCTCTGTCCTGTGCCAATCGCACTGTCTCTGATACACCCATCCCGATTACCCCAGTAACTGAAGCAATCCACCTCATAGAGGGTCTTCCCCTCCTGCGCTGTCCCTCCACCCTCCCAAGCATGATGTCCCTCTCCAAGGACCTGTCCCTCCTTACAACATGTCCAAAGTATGTCAGACAAAGCCCTAGAATCCTTGCCTCCAAGGAGTAGGTTGGTTTAACTCTCTTCAGGATGAATCTGTTTTCTTGGCAGTCCATGGTACCCTCAATACTCTTCTCCAGCACCACAGTTCAAAGGCATCAATTCTCTTTCTATTCTTCCTAGTCATTGTCCAACTCTCTGATGCATAACAAGTGATTGCCAAGACCACAACCTGTATCAGACACACCTTAGTCTCCAGAGTGACTCCATTGCTCTTCAGTACCCTGGAGAGGTCCCTAACAGCAGACTTTCCCATCAGAATACGTCTTTTAATTTCCTGGCTACTGGTGCCAAGAGTGTTGACTGTGGAGCCAAGCAGACTAAAGTTGTAAACAATCTCAATCTCTTCACCATCCATCCTGATGCTGCCAATTGGTCCAGTGGTGAGAATCTTTGTCTTCTTGACATTGAGTCTCAATCCATATTGGAGGCTGCAGTCCTTGACCCTCTGCAGTAAGCTTTTCAGGTCCTCCTCAGTTTCAGCAAGCAGGGTTGTATCATCTACATAACTCAGATTGTTGATAGATCTTCCACCAATCCTGATGTCACACTTCTCCTCATAGAGCCTAGCCTCTTGGATAATCAGCTCTGTATACAGGTTGAAAAGGTATGGAGATAGGACACATCCCTGGCCTACACCCTTCCCAATTTTGAACCTTGCAATGTTTCCTTGCTCTGTTCTGATGACTGCCTCTTGGTCTAAGTATATGTTTTTTCATTAGCACAATCAAGTGTTCTGGGATTCCCATTCTTCTCAGAGTCAGCCAGTTTATTATGATCCACACAGTCAAACACCTTTGCATAATCAATGAAACACAGATAGACATCCTTCTGGTATTCTCTGCTTTCAGCTAAGATCCATCTAACATCAGTTGCAATATCCCTACTACCACGATCCCTTCTAAACCCAGCCTGGACTTCTGGCAGTTCTCTGCTGATGTGCTATTACAGTCGTTTTTGGATAATTTTCAGTAGAATCTTGTTTGCATGTGAAATCAATTATATTGTTCTGTATTTTCCACACTCTGTTGGGTCACCCTTCTTTGGAATGAGAACAAATATAGATCTCTTCCAGTCAGTTGGCCATGTGGTTGTTCTCCAGATTTCTCGGCACAATTTGGTGAGCACACCCAGGGCAGCATCTGTTAGCTGAAATACATCAATTGGTATACCATCTATTCCTGGGGCCTTATTTTTTGCTATTTCTTTCAAAGCAGCTTGTACTTCTTCCTTTATCACTATAGGCTCTTGCTCATATGTTATTTTATTTTGAAGTAACTGCCAATTCCTTTTGACACAGTGACTCCTTTTGACAGTGACAAAACTCAAGGTTTGAATTTTTTTTCAGTTCCTTGAGCTTAAGAAATGCTGAGCGAGTTCGGCCGTTTTGATTTTCTGACTCCAGCTCCTTGCACATTTCATTGTAATATTTTGCTTTGTCATTCGGAGCTGCCTTTTGGAATCTTCTATTCAACTCTTTAGTATTTTGGATTCTTCCTTGTGCTTTGGTTTTTCTTCACTCCAGTGCAATCTTCAGAGTTTCTTCTGACATCCATTTTGGTAATTTTTTTCTCTCTCTCTTCTGTTTTTGTAATGACTGTTTGCACTCTTCCTGGATGATACATTTGACATCCTCCCACAACTCATTAGGTCTTCACTCATTAGTGTTCAAGGCCTCAAATCTCTTCCTGAGATGGTTCTGAAATTCAGGTGGGATGAACTAAAAGTTATATTTTGGTTCCCATGGATTCGGCTTAATTTTCCTCAACTTCAGCTTGAACTTGTGTATGAGTAGTTGGTGATCTTTCCACAATCAGCTCCTGGCCTAGTTTTCACAGCTGATATTGAGCTTCTCCAGTGGTTCTTTCTGCAGATGTAATCAATTTGATTCCTATGTATACCATCAGGTGAAATCCATGTGTATAACCTGCGTTTATGTTTCTTATAAAACGTATTTGCGATGAATAAGTCATTGGTCGTGCAAAATTCAATCATTCTATCTCCAGCTTCATTTCTGTCACCTAGTCCATGTTTTCCAACTACTGATTCTTCTTCTCTGTTCCCAACGTTTGTATTCCAGTCACCCATTATTATCAATGCATCTTGATTGCATGTTCGATCAATTTCCGACTGTAAAAGTTGGTAAAAATCATCTATTTCTTCTTCTTTTTTTGCTCTGGTTATTGGTGCATATATCTGAATGATGGTGGTATTCACTGGACTTCCTTGTAAGTGTATGAATATTATCCTGTCACTCACAATATTGTACTTCAAGACGGATATAGAAATTACTTTTGTAACTATGAAAGCAACCCCATTTTTTCTCGCCTTTTCATCTCTGGGCTAATAGATCATATGATTATCTGAATCAAAATGCCTCATGCTGGTCCATCTCATCTCACCAATGCCTAGTATGTCAATATTTATGCTTTCCATTTCTTTCTTAACAATATCTAATTTTCCTTCATTCATGGTTCTCACATTACGTGTTCCAATCACTAGTGTCTGCTTACAACTGTTCCTCTTCCTTTGTATTTCCATACTTGACATAGAACATTTAAAATATCTAAGAATTTATGGAAAGTGAGTGATAATAGAGAGATGACTCTAAATGGATTTATAGAAAGCAATGGGGAAAATGACATTTGGGCAATCAGGGAAGCAAACCTAGCCAGGAAACAGGTCTAGGCTGTGACTGATGATAAATATTTGAAGATCAAATGTGCTTCTTGCTCTCTTCACATGCTTTTCTCTAATCTTTAAAAAAATCACTGATATAATTCTATTAATAATTCACATTATTGGTGAGCCATAAAACACAGCTCCTAGACCTCTGAGCACATTCTTTTCGTGCCTTCTTGTTTGACCTGCGTGCATCACTTATATAGCTCTTCTGGAATGTTCCGAAAAGTAAGTACCCATTGACTTGAGTTCTGCCTGAGAGCTGACTTAAGTGTACTTTTTAGTAGGAAATTTAGGTTTTATGCTCCAGAAAATTTGTTCTGATTAGTTTTAGCTAAAAGGGAAAAAGGGGGAAGATAAACTTGTTTCTAAGGATTGGCCAGAAAATTCTTTGGAGACATGTAGGTTTCAGTGATCACACAAAAGTGGAAAAATTTAAACTATTCCAAGAAGTAGCTACATACTCCTCAAAAATTTGCAGATAACAGTTTCTTGTTTATTCTACCAGAAACCACCCCTCCCCCAAGAAGTTCCTGACTTGCCCAATGAAATATGTCTCCTGACCTCCTGACTGTTGGTACCAAGGATGTTGATTGTGAATCTAAGCAAGATGAAATCATTGATAATTTTAATCTTTTCTCCATCTATCGTGATGTTGCCTATCTTGTATTTTTTTTTTTTTTTGTCTTCTTGATGTTGAGATGCAATCCATCTTGGACGCTGTAGTCTTTGATCCTCTACAGTAAGTGTTTCCAGTCATCTTCACTTTCAGCAAATAAGGTTGTGTCATGTAATAAGGTAGTGCAGATTGTTGTTGAGTCTTCTGATCCCAGTGCCACATTCTTCTTTATAGAGTCCAGCTTTCAAATGATTTACTTAAAATACAAATTGGGTAGGTGTGGGGAAAGGATACAATCCTGATGCACACCTTTTCTGATTTTAAAACATGTAGTGTTTCTTCGCTCTATTTGTACAACAGCTTCTTGGTCTAGGTATAGGATTTGTGTGAACACAATTAAATGTTCTGAGATTCCCATTATTCTCAATGTTAGTCATAGTTTGTTATGATTTACACAGTAAATGACTTTGCATAGTTAATAAAACACAAGTAGACATTCTTCTGGTATTCTTGGCTTTCAGCCAGGATCCATTTGACATAGCAATGCTGTCATCTCTGATGGCATGGTATCTTCTAAACCCACCTTGAACCTTTGACAATTTCCTGTCAATGTAGTCTTCCAGCCATTTTGGGATGATCTTTAGCAATATTTTGCTTGAATGCGGTATTAATGATACTGTGTTATAATTTCCACATCTTGTTGGATCACCTTTCTTGAGAAGGAGACCAAATATGTATATTTTTCATTAGTCACTCCAAATTTCCTGGCATAGACTGATGAGTATGTCCAGGGCTGCATCTGTTAGTTGAAATATGTCATTTGGTATTCCATCGATTCCTGGGGGCTTATTGTTTGTCAAAGCCTTCAGTAGAGCTAGAAAGAAACATCTTATAGGATCTGTATTATTATTTTCTAAAGTATAGACAGAGAGTTTATGTAATCAAGGATGCTTTGGGCAGAATATTAAATGATCTAGGAAGTATTAAAAGAAGATGGAAGGAATATACTGAGTCATTATATAGAAAGGAATTGGGAGATACAGAGGAATTTAAAGAAATAACGTATGAGCAAGAGCCTATGGTGATGAAGGAAGAAGTTCAAGCTGCTTTGAAGGAAATAGCAAAAAATAAGGCCCCAGGAATAGATGGTATACCAATTGAAGTATTTCAGATAACGGATGTTGCCCTGGATGTGCTCACCAAGTTGTGTCAAGAAATCTGGAGAACAACCACTTGGCCAACTGACTGGAAGAGATCTATATTTGTTCCCGTTCCAAAGAAAGGTGACCCAACTGAGTGTGGAAACTACAGAACAGTGTCATTGATTTCACATGCAAGCAAGATTCTGCTGAAGATCATCCAAAAACGATTAGAACAGCACATCAGCAGAGAACTGCCGGAAGTCCAGGCTGGGTTTAGAAGGGGTCGTGGTACTAGGGATATTGTTGCTGACGTTAGATGGATCTTGGCTGAAAGCAGAGAATACCAGAAGAATGTCTATCTGTGTTTCATTGATTATGCAAAGGCATTTGACTGTGTGGATCATAACAAACTGTGGCTGACTTTGAGAAGAATGGGAATCCCAGAACATTTACTTGTGCTAATACGAAACCTATACTTGAACCAAGAGGCTGTAGTCAGGACAGAGCAGGGTAACACTGCATGGTTCAAAATAGGAAAGGGTGTACGCCAGGGATGAATCCTGTCTCCATACCTTTTCAACATGTATGCAGAGCAGATTATCTGAGAGGCTGGGCTCTATGAGGAGAATTGTGGCATCAGGATTGGTGGAAGATCTATTAACAATCTCCGTTATGCAGATGACACAACCCTGTTTGCTGAAACTGAGGAGGACCTCATGCACTTGCTGCGAAGGGTCAAGGACTGCAGCCTTCAGTATGGACTGAGGCTCAATGTCAAGAAGACAAAGATTCTCACCACTGGACCAATTGGCAGCGTCAGGATGAATGACGAAGAGATTGAGATTGTTCACAGCTTCAGTTTGCTCGGCTCCACAGTCAACACTCTTGGCACTAGCAGTCAGGAAATCAAAAAGTGTATCGCGATGGGAAAGTCTGCTGTTAGGGACCTCTCTAAAGTACTCAGGAGCAACAGTGTCTCTCTGGAGACTAAGGTGCGCCTGATACAGGCCATGATATTTGCAATCACTTGTTATGCATCAGAGAGTTGGACAATGACTAGGGAGGACAGAAGGAGAGTGGATGCTTTTGAGCTGTGGTGCTGGAGAAGGGTACTGAATGTACCCTGGACTGCCAGGAAAACAAACAGATTTATCTTGGAGAGGATTAAACCAAGCTACTCCTTGGAGGCAAGGATTCTGGGGCTTCGTCTGACATACTTTGGACATGTTGCCAGGAGGGACGGGTCCTTGGAGAGGGACATCATGCTTGGGAGGGTGGAGGGACAGCGCAGGAGGGGAAGACCCTCTATGAGATGGATTGATTTGGTGACTGGGGTAATCGGGATGGGTATGTCAGAGGCAGTGCGGTTGGCGCAGGATAGAGCAGGGTTTAGGGCTGTTGTGCATAGGGTCGCTATGAGCCGGAAACGACTCGACGACACATAACAACAACAACAACAACATAGACAGTATAATTTTTTACACTATCTGCTACTATGAAGGTAAAGATAACTCTTTGGACCTTTGATCTGATTTTTGGGACTGAGCTGATGGTGGACTCAAAAGTACTGAGATTCTGGCTAGCAGTGTAAGATGTAACACACCCTGCCACAAGAGCTTCTTAACTTTTTTTCTTTTATGTGGCTTTTAGCTTCTTATTTTTTTCTTTTATAGGGATTTTTTCTTCTTTTAAATGTTATAGGGGTAAGTGCAAACTCAGTCCCCCCTACCACAAATTATGCAGTCGTGTTTCCCTCATTTGAGGAAATCTCAGGGGTCAGCACATCTGGAGTGCAGTGGATAAGCCTCGTCCTGGGAAAACCATCTTCGTGGTCATAGTATCTCCCCTGCCAGGTAAGTATTGGTTTCTTTTAAAATGTGTATATTTTTATTATGATTTTAATAAATGTTTACTAAAAAGTTGGTTTTTCATTCATTCATTGTTGTGTACTTTCATCTCTTTCTCTCCTTTCCCCTCCCCTAGTTAACTGTTTTTAAAAAAGTCATTCAATGTTGCACAATTTCCTCCCTTAATTTGTTGTTAATAATTACATAGTATTTTGTTTTAGTCTTTAATTTATTGAACTAATTCTATATGTTGTTGTTATGTGTGGTCGAGTCACTTGTGACTCACAGCGATCCTGTGTACACCTTCTGAATTCTGCTCTATCCTGAGCCAACTTTACTGTCTCCAACACACTTACATATGGGAAGACATTTAATTGTCTTCAACTCTTTGCTCAACTTTCTTGTGGCTGATTTGTCATTCTTTGTAAGTGTGGTATCTTTATTGTGATCAGCACAGTCTCTAGCACATAACAGGTATGCAAAGAATGTTAATTTCCTTTACTTCTATATGTACTTCACACATGCACTTCTCCATCTCCTGCCCCAGTTTATGTGTATGTATCTATATGTATAGGAGAGCTCTGATGAGTTAGTGGTAAGGAGTTGTACTGTTAAACCAAAGACATGAAGTTCGAATCCACCAGTTGCTCTGTGGGAGAAGATGGGCAATCTCCTACCATGTAATTTACTGCCTCTAATAATCTGCTGATAGGTCAACTGTCAGTCAATTCTGTCTTGATGATATATAACAACAATAACATATATATGTATATACATACTGGTGGTGTACTCATTAAGCATTTGGCTTCTAACCAGAAGGTTGAGAGTGTGAATCCACTAACAGCTTCAAACAAAAAAAGACATGGCAGTCTGCTTTTTTAGAGATTTAGAGTCCATGGGCCAGCTCTTCTGTGTTCTAGAGGGTCGTTGTGAGTTGGACTTGACCTCACCGAATGTGTGTGTGTATGTGTGTGTGTGTGTGTGTGTGTGTGTGTGTGTGAGAGAGAGAGAGAGAGAGAGAGAGAGAGAGAGAGAGAATGTTATGTTGTTGTTAAGTGTCATTGAGTCATAGACAACTCATAGTGGCCCTATGAACGAAAGGCCTGAACACTTGTTTAACTTTCATCGCTTCTCCAAGTTCATAGAATTTCCAGAGGCAAGCTATTTTATAACTGGATGCCACTCCTCCTTCCAAGCTTGTTTTAATTGGGGAGCTCCACCAAACACTGTCCACCATGGGTAACCATTATCATACTTGATACATAAGTGTCACAGTGTTTAGCATCACAGCAACTATGAGTTACCACTGTGTACAGCAAATGGACAGACCAGTGCTATACCACTTAGAGAAATGTTTCACCAAAAACAATTGAAACCAGGCCTGAGGGCTGCAAATTAAAATCACCCACCTTTGAAGAGAGAATATATATCTTAAGCATGAGAAAGATTTTCTATTGAGCTATACATATTTTCTCCATACAGGGTCTGACGAAGTAGATGATATAAGGCGTCTTTGGTGGCTAAAGAAAGCACTTTTTCTCTGTGAGCAGGTAACTGACATTTTTAAGATTGAATTCAGCCCCGGATTATTAGAACCCAGTTTAGCCAGTGGATCCTTAAATTCCACAGCCTGCCTGTGGTACATCAGTAGTTTCATCTGAATAGGTAAAAGATGACACATTTTGGTAAACAGGTAGAAAAGGCAGGTTTTGGCAATCTGTCCAGTTTTAGTTTGTGCCCTTTTATCGCTCATTTACTGTGATTCTGTTGCAAGGGTAAAAATACTGTAGACTATGTATCTAATATTCAAGTTTGGAAAAGCAGGGGAAAGGCAACCTTCTGTAAGACTTCTCAAAGTGTAAAGTGGAGCTGGATGGTGCAATCTTGACTTGTGTAGGGTACAGAGCATGAAATCAAGACTGTAATCCATGTGACCCTAACTAGTAGGAGAGGACAGGAGAGGAGAGGAAGCCTCATGGCATGGGGAAATATATAAAATTAACTTGGGGTAAATAGACCATAAAACCCAAGCCCATTGCCTTTGAGTCAGTGCTGATGAATATCTACCCTCTTTCTGGGCTTTTGAGGCTGTAAAACTTTACTGAGGGAGACTAGCCACCTTTCTTCTAAGGAGCAACAGGTGGGAGCAAATCACTGACATTTTATTTAGTAGTCCAACAGGTAGGACATCACACCACCAGAGTTCCTTACATGGAGAGATGGGTGGAAAATGGAACTGGTCCAGTAATACCACAAATTTCCAAATGGAGGGTCACTGTGCACAGCTGTTGAGTTAGGGGTCTCATCCCTGAGCTTTTTGGCTCCACGCTTGTGCAGTTAATGCCTTTTGGGTAAGTTAGATGAGGGGCATGATAATCTCGGAAGGAGCCAACTGTTTTTCTACTGTGACATAGATGGGAGGATTAAGCAAACCACAAACTCCACTTCATTACCTACTATTCTTGACCATTTTCATTAAATTAAAAAAATACATAATTATGCAAATAGTGTACTAAAATGGCCCTTTTAAAAATTGCATTACTCAAGGCAACATTACAAAGATGTTTCCTGAAATTTAGAAAAATCTATTTGCTTTCCCAAATTGGTTTCCTGCTCCAGATGTTAAAAAGACGTGTGAGAATGAACTAACTCATAAAATCCTTTTTAAAAAACAAAATCTTAAGAAACCAAAATCTCTTTTCTCACAGTCTTCAGTGAACCTTCGTTCGAGCTTGTTCCTTATGGAAAGAGGTATTTTTCAAGAGAAGGTGGTCAAGAGTTATTCTAAAGTATTTTCTGATGGTTAGTTTAGAAAAGTTATGAAATGTCATTAAAATAACCTAGACATGGTTTTTATTACATTGTCAACACGTGATTTTCTGCTATTTAATAAGTGCACATAAGGCCAAATATGGTAATAAACACAGTGCCGCTTCTGGAGAGCACAGAGCATTTCAGTAAAAATAAATTAGGTAGTTGACATATATGCAAGTGTATTCATTCATTCGGATGGCGTGTATTATGCCCAGAACTTTAATATCAGAACCATTCTGCCCCTCCTTTACTGTACTACACACCAAAAAAATCACCCAGCGCTTCAGGGTTTATGTCAGCATATCCAGTATCATCAGTCATGAATGTTAACTCTGGGCATGGAGTTGAGAGTCACTGCAAACCTAGTTAATGGTTAGTGGTTCCGTGCCTATTTTGACAACTCAGAGCACTCAGAAAGTGCAAAGCTTTGAGAAAAAGAGCCATTCCCTCAGCGACCCTTGTCATCGCAGTGCTCCGGGTGAAAATTAGCGGAACTGAACATGTCATCTCTATTGCTGCTATTCCGAGGGGCTCGGTGCCAGTTACGGTTCCCCGGAATGTGCCCGTAATTGCCTAGTCCCACTATAGGTAACTCTGGAATTGACTGGCACCCTCCAGCCCAGCTTCTCCGCGGCCGATTGGGCCTGGCAGAAAGCCCCGCCTCCTCAACTCGGCCGCGAGCGGTAATTGGCCGTGCTCGGCTGAGTGGCGGCCCGTCGCCCCGCCCCGGCCGTCCGCTGCGCTGCCTGGGTCGGCGCCGTTTCCAGTTGAGAGATGGCGGCCGCCGCAGGTAGATCGCTCCTGCTGCTCCTCTCCTCCAGGGGCGGCGGCGGGGGCGTTGGCGGCTGCGGGACGCTGTCTGCCGGCTGCTTCCCCGGGCTGGGCGTCAGCCGCCACCGGCAGCAGCAGCACCACCACCGGACGGTGAGCCAGCGCGCCCGGCGGGCTCCGGGGAGGGCGGGGCGGCGCTTGGCGTGTGGGAGCTGCCGGCTGGGAGGCCGCCGGGGCAGCGGGCGAGTTACCTCAACTCGCGGCCGCTCCCGAGGTGGCCGGGCACCGAGGAGCCGCCGTGCCCTTCAGGCGCCTGCGGCGGCGCCCAGGAAGGAGGGCGGGCGAGAGGAAGCCGGGAGGAGGAGGAGGAGGAGGGGCGCCAGCCGGGATGTTCCCGCAGGACCGGGGACACCAGGGCGGGGAAGGCACTGGACCGGGACCTCTCGCCGACCCGCCCTCGGCCTCGGTCCCTCCCTCCTGCTTTCCAGCAGCCCTGCCTCAGAGCCCCGGCGTGGGGCCCCGTCCAAGTTCTCCGTCTTCGCGTCTCCTCGGGGCGCCTTGGGGGTGTCCTGAGTGGCCGCGGCCGCCTATGTGTGTCCGGAGTGTCAGAGCCACGCTGCTGGAGCTGTCCCCCAGGACCCTGGCGGGGGCGCTCCCTCGCCCCCTCTCGGCCCTTGGGGGGACATGCAAGAGGGGAAAAAAAAATAAATGAAATCAAACTTTATCCCCCTGTGTGACTTCCTGCGCGTGTGTACATGGGGAACCAGCTCTTTTGAGATGGATGCTGCATTGCTTCACGAGCCAAGCTCCATTCTGTGCCTTCGAGATCCCCAGTATTGTCTTTAAAGGTTTGCTTCTGGTGCTTGTGGGCTCTTCCCGAAGAAAGAAGGGTGACAGCTGGAGGGGAGAGGGCAGTGTGACAAGTTGCTTGAGATTTGGTGGTTTTAATGACCAGTATCACTAGGTTTCACTGGCTGACATTGATTTGGCTGCCCATGAGAGGGAATATCTGTATGAAGAAGACTGGAGAATGTGTGTGTGTGTGTGTGGTGTTGGTTGTGACAATCCCCCCCCTCCCCAAATTGCAAAAGATCAACATGGAATGGGAGGTCCTGACCTAACAAGTCAGCAGCTTCCCTTGCTTGGACTTTCTAGACCCATTTGACTTGGTTTTTGGCCAGCTCTGAGCATGAGTTTAGGTTTTATTTCCTAGGGCTAAGTTGTGTAGTGTGGTAATAAGAGGAACACTAAAAACAGCGTGATAAGAGAAATTTGCGCCTTCAAGCTCTCAGGCAAATCCACCTGTCTTGTTCTGGTCAGGTAACCCTTGAGAGGAAGCTGAACTGGAGGTTTTTCAGAGAGCATCTTCCAAGAGTAGGGGCAGCGTCAAATTAGGTGTCTTAAAGGACTATGAGAAGACCACATGTTCTTCCAGCACAGTCCTAAGTGTGGTGGACGCTAACCTCATTCCTGTAAAGAAGCCATAGTTTTTCCCATTTGGCATAGTGGCATATTGCTTTGCTGAAGCTTTTGGGTGAGAGCCGAGCTTTTCCACAGTTCAGTTTAGATTTGCATGTTTCATAGCCTCCAGTTATGTTTTGTTCTCTTCAAACATAAGGCCACTCAACAATTTGATTGAATCCTTCTCTTCCCCAAATTGCTTAAAGATTTCCAAGTGGTTGATCTCGGTATCTTAATATCACAAATTCTGACTCTGCCCAGTTTTTAATGACTGTTTGGGTGTGATATTTATTTAGCTTCTTCCCCCCGTCCCCCACTCCTATATAGTTTCTGAATTTTTACTATGTGAATCTGTCAGGCTGTGAGTGCATTCCTTGTGGGGGTACTTTACCAGAGTGTTCTGTGCTATTCTGGGGTAGGGAAAAGTGATGTGCTGAATTTGTAACTGAAAGTACAATTAAAATGAAGTGTTATTTCTGAAGGGGAGAAATGTTATCATGGGAATGGTGACTTGTAAATGAACTTAGCATTGTCAGATTGTGAAAAACGTTGCACTTTATTATTTAAAATGTGTAAACATTTTTTATAATTTTTCCCTTGCTCTGAAGTGAGCATGTATACAGTTGTCTTTGTCTTTTATCCCTCACATGACCCTTAAAATGGAAAGATATCCTAGATGGAAAGATATCGTAGAGATTTATTTAACTTTTGACATTTTGTGCCTTGAAATTGAGGTCCAGAAAGGGAAGAGATTTGACAGCAAATATGTAATAGTTTTACATGTTCACCCATTCCAGATATTTTAACTCCAGTATTGTCTGCCTTTTTTTTTTTTTTTAAATTGTAAAGTATAATTTCTCCTGCACATCTCTCTTGACTCCTGTAAAATGAACCATTGGGGAAATACTGTTATTTAAAAATTGTGAATGGGTATCCTTCTGTGAGTAGGTACTGATTTGAGGCCACACACAATAGAGAAATAGGGAAATAAATAACATGCCAGAAAAAAAAATTCTTATAAAGGTCCCTGACAGGCACTAAGGTTGAATTTTACAAAGAGACATCCTGTGTCTATGCAGCAGATGGCACTCTGCACTGGACTGGATCACAAGTCTAGCTTGTGCCACTTTTGTTCAGCTGTAGTAGTAGGTCTGGTAGTCAGAGCCAAGGGGCATAACCAATTATAGTTTGGGTCAGTTTTTGCTTATAGGAACGTACTTTTTGAAATCCATCTTTTTCTATGTTGGAAAATGGATCCAAATTAATTTAGTTATACAGTTGAGTGGTAAATGCAGTAGTGAAGTTATAAACATAACATGCCTTCTTCCCTACTTGCCCTTCCCCAGTGAAAACAACATCATCATCATTCAACAGAGTAAATAAATAAGACTAAAGAGACAGGGGCTTATTGAGTATTTTTGGCACCTTCTAATGTAATTTTTTCCCTCCTCTGTTCCCCAGCTTGTGACTAACCAAGGCAAATGCAAAATGTTTGTTGTGCATCTTTCTGTGTGATCTAGAAGGTAGCTGCTGTTTTCAAAGATGGTTCTTTGAGAGGAACTAGTTTTCTCTGTGAGCTGGGTAATGCTAAATTAAACTACCTTATCTCCTATTACGACAGACAGCCTGACTGTTGGCATTTCTTCATGGCCAACGGCTAGACTGAGTTACTAAATCTCTTTGTGTTTAAGTCTGTTGCTGTACTGTTATAATTCATAGATGTCTCTTTCTACCGTTTCAAAACAATTCTTAATGTTGGCAATATTGTTTTAATTTAACCCAGAACGTTTTAACAAAAGTTATATTGCTGGACACAGAGCCAGATTGGAATCCTCATGATCTGGCCCATCTAACTTTACTGCAACCATCCTTCACATACTGTGTTTTTATGCAAATAATGCGTAAGTCTTTTCTATCTATGTTTGTTTTCCAAGCTGTAAGCTGACCTTTTCATAGGCATTATTTTTGTTTATTTCTGTAAAAAAAGTATTGTCACTAAGTCAGAAATGACTCATAGCTGACCGTACAAGTGGGTTTTCTGAAGCTGTAAATCACATGGGAAAAGATCGCCCATCTTTCCTTTACAGAGCAGCTGGTGGATCTGATCCATAAGAGAGCCACTGCCTTTGGGTTAGCAGCACAATTCCCCGACCACTGCACTACTAGAGTTTACAGAACAAAAATATTGGTATTTGAAAATATCTGACGCAGAGGAGTTGTTGACCAACAGTGTAGAAAGAAGGTTTGAGTGAAAATATACTGCTCCACTGTGCTTGAACCAGTCTCTGCACTGTTTCCAAAATTTGTATTGAACCTTTATGCTGTTGTGGTTTTTTTTGCACTGAATTTTAGTCTTTATTGCCCCTTAATACCCCCTCATGGGGCCCTGGTGTAGAATCCTGCCTGCCTTGTGGCCAGGCTGTCTTCCTGGCCAGTCAATCTCAGCTGCGACCACTGCTATTTTTCTGCAGTGGAAGTCTTGCACATTGCTATGATGTGGAAAAGATTTTAGTGGCATTTTCCTAACTGTGACCGACTAGGAAGAAGGGCCTGGCCATCTATTTCTGAAAATAGCCAAGGAAATCTGTGCATCACAGCTGTGCAATCTGCATCCTGTCCTGAGGATGGCACTGAGGTCATCTTATATCTTAGTGGATCAACAACTACTGGCAACAATTGCTTCTCTAATCTGTAAGGTTCATTTCAAGTTAGAGACTATGTGGGACCTAGGACTCCTTTTTAAGTCTCCCATCCCCACTTAATTAAGGAAGAAAACAGATTCATGGTCATTTTTTTAGATTATGTGTGTGTCAACAGACCTGGGATTAAAAGTCTTTTAAGGTGAAACATAGTGTATACAAATGTTGTATGCAAATCAATAGCAAATAAAAACTTAAAAAAAAAAGTTGTTTAAATAAAAGTTGAAATTTGAGGACAGGCTCTAGTTTGGGTTTTAACTTTTGTGATCCTTTTTTTATTGTCCTATTTTGGTGTCTCTGAATCTGATAGGATCTGCTATGTTCAGGCCACAGATTGACACTGACAGGTTTTTGTTCCCTAAATGTTTTGAATGTTCTTCCAGTGGGCCTATAGTGAGATAAGGGTAATGATTGTGTATCTTCTTACCTTTGTGTCTTTAACAGGCTTCATTCCATATAACATTAAGTAAGCAGATGATGTTTGCCAATGAAAATATCTTTTCTTTTAAAATTTTCTTCTTCTCTTTCTCTCTTGTTTAATTACCTATTGTTTGGTTTGCTACATCTGGCTAGTTTCTTTACACTGTGATTGCTAGGGCCTGGCTTTGGTTGTCTTTTATGCTTCTTTATGTGCATTGGTACTACTTTAGCTCTGCAAACATCTTTAGCCTTCTGTTCAAAGCTGACAAAATTATGATACTTATTACGAAGGATATTAGATATTTATGCTCAGCTCTAGCTCTAGATTTGTTGTTATTTTATCCTACTAAAATAATAATATTTTTGAAGGTTCTGGAGAAATATACCAGGATGAATGTCGTTTGTTTTTAAAGAAGCAGTCATCCTTTTGCTCATTTAAAAAATCTTTATTTTGAAAACCATACAATATTTGAATGACTCTACTTAGATTTCCTCAACAAGTTCTGATTAGTTGCATTAAGTCCCAAAAAAACGTATTTTATACATTATGGAACTCTACTTGCAGAGGAAATGCAAAAGAAAATTGGGTCATTGAGAATGGAAAGAGTGAAGTAGAAACCAGTGAAGTGATAGTGTGCCATTTTTTTGTTTTGGAGCTACCTCATGTTAGATGTTGACCTCAGGAAATACTTATGGTTTTCTTCAGTAATGATCCATTGATACCATAATTTTGTTTTATATTCTAGCCTTGTATCCCTAAAATTCTCCTTTGAAATTACTGTTTTCTTATGATAATGGAAATGATTGCCTTTTGAGATCTTGAGCTAGCTGGTTAGTATAAATGGTCATAGTCTTTGAGTCCCCTACTCTTTATTTGACTGATTAATATGATACCTTAGTTTATAAATATATTGGCAGTACTGGAATAACATGTTGTTAGTCAACCTAAAGTGATACCCTGGTAGGTGTGTACTTAAAGAATCTTAAAATTTAGAACTTGGAATGACCTCAGATTGAGAAAATTAGAGTGTAAGAGCAGTTAAAATGCTTTTTCTGAAGCAGTCTTGCAAGTTAATGCAGATAGGTCCTAATAAACCACACAATCTGTGTTTCATTTCTAAAACTGTTAAGCTGAGACTAGTTTTAAAAAAGTGAGTTGAGAGTCAATATTCTTAACACTAAGAACTTAAACTCAATTTGAGTAATTACTCGCTGATTTAGATGACGCTTGATGACACTTGTTTAAATAAACCTGTCCTTTGCAGGTTGAAAACTAAAGAGAAATATTCCATTTAAAAAAAATAATTTCACTTTATAAGAGGTGTGTAAAGAGACAGTTTGAGTAAAATTGAAAGTTGACTTCAAAGTATGTTTAATAAATTTAGTGAATGATTGACTCATTAACTGTGTAGAAGCTTGATTCCCTTACATTGATAAACATGCAACTTGATAAATTACATCACCAACTGGGTCTAACAGCATTCTAAAGGTGGAATTTTTCTGTGCAATTCTGGAATAATTGGATAATAGGACATGGAATTTTGCTTTTGTGCTTAAAAATAAGAGCCTTTTCAAAAAATTCTTTAATTACATTAATGGTCTTTTTTAGCCCAGAAGATTAGGGTGTTTACTTTTCCTACCTTATTATTAAAATTTTGTGTTTGCATATTTTTTCCTTTCTGTTCTTCTCACATATTTTGGACATGTTGCAAGGAGGAACCAGTCCTTAGAGAGGGATATCATGCATGGGAGGGTGGAGAGACAGCACAGGAGAGGAAGACCCTCGGTGAGATGGATTGATTCAGTGACTGGTGTAATGGGGCTGGGGGTGTAAGAGACAATGAGATTGGCACAGGATAGAGTTTAGTGCTGTTGTACATAAGGTCACTATGAGTTGCAGGTGACTCGATGGCACAAAACAACAACAAGAACTTTGTAATTGTTACTGTTTGGGCAGCACTTGTAATAACCACAAGAAGGTCACAGGATCCATTAGGGATGTGAGGCTGTCCAGAAGATCACGCATGGATTGTACTGCCTTATAGGCTATAACATTTCTTTTATAAAATTATATAATTTTTTTTTCTTTTAAGGTAAGCCTACTTTGTGCTTTTTTATCTAGGAACATTGTGTATTACATGGATGCTGCTAACAGAAAGATCAGTGGTTTTAATCTGCCAGCTGCTCCAAGGAAATAAAATGGTTATTGTCCTCCCACGAAGATCCTCAGCCCCTATAGTGAACCATCAGAAACCCGATGGAGGGTTGTAGTGAGTTGGAAATGACTCAGCAGTGGGAGGGGAGATTAAGTGGTATTACAGGCAGTGGTTCCATAGTCAACACTCTTGGCATCAGCAGTCAGAAAATCAAAAGACAAATTGCATTGGGAAAGTCTGCCCTCAGGGACCTTTCTAGAGTACTGAAGAGCATTGATGTCAGTCTGGAGACTAAGGTGCGCCTGATGTCTTTGCAGTTACTTGCTAAGCACCAGAGAGTTGGGCAATAAGGATGATAGAAGACTGATGCCTTTGTGTTGTGGTGCTAGGAAGAGTGTTGAACATACTATGGACTGGCAGGAAAACAAACAGGTCTGCCCTGGAGAGGGTAAAACCAGGCTGCTCCCTGGAGGCAAGGATTTTGAAACTCTGTCTCACATACTTTGGTCACATGGCCTGGAGGGACCAGTCCTTGGAGAGGACAGCACAGGAAGACCCAGGATGAGATAGATTGACTCAGTGACTGGAGAAGGGGTCTATCGGAGATGATGAGATTGACTCAGGGTAGGGTAGGGTTCAGAGCTAATGTACATAGGGTTGTTGCTATGAGTAGCAGGTAACTTGAGGCACATAACGACAACAACACAATGTGTGCTTTAAACTTGACAGTTTTCACAGATTATTTACCAACTAACTAGAGAGCAAATGTTTTTAGTGTTAGGTGACATCTAGTCCATATGACTCAGTGACCCTATGAAAAACAGATCTGCACCATCCTCACTCATCTTCAAGCCCATTGTGGTAGGCATTGTGGTAGTCCATCTTGTTGAAAGCGTCCTTTCTTTTGCTGACCCTCTATGTCAGCTAGTTGTCCTTTTCCAAGGACTGGCTTCTTCTGACAGCATGCTCAAAGTATGTGAGATGAAGTTTCATAATCCTTGCCTCTAAAGAACACACTGGTTATATTCTGAAAGTTCACACCCACCGTCAACTCTGTGGGAGAAAGATGAGCAATCTCCTTTTATGCAGTCTTCCACTCTGGAGAGTCAGCTATGAGTAGATTCTGACCTACGGCAGTGAATGAGTTACCTACCTTCCTGTCTGTTATCTGTTAGTTTTTATATCCCTCTCCCTCCCTTCTCTTCCCTAATAGTGAAAGATTTAGCTTTTCGTAAACCTTAGATTGGAGATGTTGTTGTGTGTTGTAGAGTCTGAACCAGTCTAGAGCTGACCTCCCAGCAGGTTTTCAGAGGCTGTAAATCGTATAGAAAAGATTGCCCATCCTTCTCCAGTGGAGCATCTGGTGTTCTGTGTGTTCTTGTAGTGAAGCTGTTTCTTATTAGGTGAGTGACTTATGTTAATAAGCATAATGCCCTCTAGATTCATGCATGTTATTCAAGGTTTCTCATAGCATCACATTGTACTCCATTATGTGAATAGGTGTACCATAGTTTCTTTGACCATTCATCTGTTGATAGATGTCTTGGTTATGTACACCTCTTTGCTGTTATAAATAATGCAGTGAACATGGGTGTGCATATATCTGTTTGTATGGCAGCTCTTGTCTCTGTGGGTTCTATCAATCAATCTATCTAGTAGTGGAATTTCTGGGTCAAATGGTATTTCCATTCTCCCTTTTTCCAGAAAGCACCAAACTGCTTTCCATAGTGTTTTCATCATTGTACATTCTCACTGTAATGAATGAGAGTTTCAGTCACTTCACATCCTGATTAGCATTCATTGTTTCCTGTATAATTGAACTTTACTGCTGTTGCAGGTGTGGGATAACCATCTCAAGCATTTTGTGTTAACCATCTACATCTGTTTTTTTGGTGATGGTGTCTTTTGATGTCCCCTACTTTGTAACTGAATTGCTTTTTCTTGTTGAGGTGTTGGAATTTTCTGTAATTTTTAGAGTTTCTTGTCAGATAAGGCTTTGCCAGAAGAGTTTTTTCCCAATCTGTAGGTTCTCATGTTTTACTCTCCTGAAGAAATATTACACATAGGGATTTAATTTTGACAAAGTATATAGGGAATTAATTTTGGCAAAGTCTCAATAATTTCATTTATCCTCTGCTGATTATGTGTTTTCATTTATATTTGTAATAAATAAGTCTGTTTATGTTAACAATTAGGCCTCTTATTTACCTGAATTTTTAATTTAATGATTGTATTTTAACCTACGCATTTAATCCATCTTGAGGTAGTTTTTGTTTATGTTGTGAGGTATGGCTCTTGTTTCAGTTTTCTGCAAATACATCTCTAGTTTTTCCAGCACCATTTGTTAAAAGGCTGCCTTTCCCTCACTTAATGGATTTCATTTCTTTGTAAAAGATCAGCTGTCCATAGTTCAGCTGATTCATAGTCCAAGATTCAGTTCCAAGTTCTCAATTCTGTCACCAGTACCAGACCATTTTGAGATAAGGAATTGTTAGGCTTCCTATGCTACTTTTTTTCCTTCAGTGGTGTTTTACTTGTCCAGGGTCTCTGTCCTCTTATATGTTGTTGGTGTAGGTGGTGTCGAGTCAATTATGACTCTTAGCAACTCTCTGAATAACAGACCTGAACCCTGCTCTATCCTTTGCCATCTTCATCATCTCTGACACACTGGAGCCTATTGCTGCACTATGTCCGTCCATCTCATTGAAAGTCTTCCTATCTTTTGTTGACCCTTCCTTTCATCCGTCTTTCCAAGGAACGTGCCCATAATAAGTTTCAACATCTTTGCCTCCAAAGAGCATTCTGACTACAGTTTTCATAAGGCATATATGCTTGCTCTTTTGGCAGTCCATGGGGTAGTCAGTGTTCTATTCCAATACCACAACTCAAAGATATCAATTCTGTCATTCATAGTCCAGCTCTCAGATGCATAGCAAGTGATTAAAAAGATTATGGCCTTAAGCAAGCATACCCTAGTCTTCAAACTGACACAGCACTTTGGAGAGGTCTCTGACAGCAGATTTGCCCAATGTAGTTTCCTCTTCTCCTGACTGCTGGTTCTAAGGGTGTTGATAGTGGATCCAACTAAGATGAAATAATTGACAATTTCAGTCTTTTCTCCATCTCATGATGTTGCTTGTTGGTCCAATGGTGAGGGTTTTTGTCTTCTTGATGTTGAGATATAGTTCATATTGAAGAACTTATTCAAGTCTTTTTCACTTTCAGCAAGCACAGTTATATCATTTGCGTAATGCAGGTTGTTGATGCCCAAAGAATAGAGATGAATATTTATCATCTTTGCTTCCAAGAAGCACTCTGGCTGCACTTTCTCTAAGACATATCTGTTTGTAGTATTGATATTTTCACAATGTTAAGCCTGCTAACTGGACCTCTGGCTAGATAAGAATGAATATTTTCTCCTCTTCTGTGCCTGTTGTGAATGGTGGTGTTTGTAGTGGCCCTCTCACCCCTTCTCACCACAGTTCTTCTGGTAACTCTAGTGGAATCTGACAGATGTTGATCTTGTACCTTGTTACTTTGCAGAATCGGTCAGTTAGATACAGTAATTTTCTTGTGGAGCCGTTGGGATTTTCTGTGTATAAAATCATATCTACAAATGGAGCAAGCTTACTTCCTTTTTGCTGGATGCCTTGACTTTCTTTTTCTTGTCTTATTTCTCTGAAGCAGTACAATATTGAATAAGACTGTGTATAAGGACATCCTTGTCTGATTCCTGTTTGGAAGGGGAATACCATCAGTTTCTTTTCATTGAGAACAATGTTGACTGTTAGTTTTGTTTATATGCTCTTAATTTTGTTGAGGAAGTTCCCTTCCATTTCTGTTTTGTTGAGTGCTTTTATTGGGAAAGGTGTTGACTATTTTCAAATGCTTTCCCTACATTAATTGATATGATCATGTTATTTGTACCACTATTTTATTTATTTTCTTAGGTTGAACTACACCCTTGCATACTTGGTATGAATTCCACTTAATTAATCATGATGTTTGATTCTGTTGGTTAGGATTGTATTGAGAAATTTTGATATGTGTTCATGAGGTTTATTAGTCTATAATTTTCTTTTTTGTGGCCTTTTTTAAACTGGCTTTGATGTCAGGGTTATGCTTTATTTTGTGGCATGAATTTGGGAGATTTAGAATTATTTCGGTATTCTGAAATAGCTTGAGTAGAATTTGTGTCAGTTCTCTGAATGTTTGACTGAATCATTGATGATGTAGCTGAGCCAGGCCTTTTTGTTTGGCAGGTGGAGTGGGGTTTTTTGGTTGGTTTTTTTTTTCTCTCTTTTAATGACTTGTTCAGTTTCTTCTATTGTTATGCATCTATTCAAATTTTTTATCTCTGTCTCTGGTTTAGGGAGGCAATGAGTTTCTAAAAAATTGTCAATTTCCTCTACGTTTTAAAATTTGTTGAAGTATAGTTCTTCAAAATATTCTGTTATCCTTTTATTTCAGTTGATTCTGTTCTGACATCAAGCATAAATTTCTTAGTCATTTATATCTCCTCATTTTTTTTTTTTGTTAAATTTGCCAGAGGCTCATCAATTTTACTAATCTTTTCAGAAGATTAGCTTCTAGCCTTGTTGGTTGTTTTTATTGCTTTTTTTTGTTTCATTTATTTCTACTCTGATAATAATAGTAATAATTTTGAAAGTGTTAGTGGCATCCACTTCCTAAATAATATGCCTCCGGAAACTCTATGAACTTTGATAAATGTCAGAAGTTGTAGAGGGGCTTTCAAGCCATTTGTTCATAGGGTCACTATGATTCATGCTCAGCTCAAAGGCAATCAACAACAACATCATCATTATTATTATTTCTTTTCTGTAAACTGTTGGATTTATTTTCTGTTCTTTTCAAAGATGTTGAGTGAGAGTTTTGATTTTGGTTCTTTTCTAATGTGTATGTTTGTTACCAGTAATTGGATTTTTATTCTAATTTGTTTCAAGAAAATTTTAATTTTTTTATTTCTCCTGTTACCTAGGAGTGTTCAAGCAAAGTGTAATTTAGTTTCCATGTACTTGATTTCTCCCTTGATCATCTGGATTTTCATTTCTATTTTTATAGCATTGTGACTTGAGAAGATGCTTTATACTATTTTGGTGATATTTTCAAATTTATTGAATCATTCTTTGCAGACTAAAACATAGTCCATTCTGGGGACTTGTGCTTGTATACTGATAGATTTAAATTTTTCAGTTTTGGGTTGAAAACACAGTTCCTTACTCATTAGGCCGTCAGAGGTTCCTAGCATAAGAGAAAGGGCAGCATTAGATAATGAGTAAAGGGTCAGTTGAGCAATGGACATAACTGTAATTACTACCTATGTACTCAATGACAGAGCCCCAAGATACATGACAGAAACTTTAATTGATTTAAATACAGAAGCAGACAACAACACAATAATAGTAGGAGACTTCTATACACCACTTTCGATGAAGGACCAAACAACTAGAAAGAATTTTTTTTTTTAATTATTACTAAATTTTATTAGTTTTAGTGAACATTTACAGAGATTTTGGGTTTTCATTCATTCATTGTTGCACTGTTTTCTCTACCCTCCTCCCCAGTTCGTTCTTCTTCCCCCCCTCCCCTGAATGTCTGTTTTAATTGTCCAATTGCCACAGTGCTTGTCGAAGCCAGTTCTGATTAATCTCCTTTGTCAGTGTGTCCTTTGCCATTCCCTATCTCTCCTCCCTGAGAGAGACTTCACCCTGATTCATAAGGAAAAGGGGATGGCATATTCTCTTAGCTACTTCCTGCTGAAAAGGGACGCTATAGGTTTCAGTGTGAAGATCTTCTCTCACTACTCTAAAAGGCCCCTTTGGCAGTAGGAAACACATAGACTATTATGGAGATTGATTTTGGAATTTAGATTCACTGTTATCAATTTGTGCTTAGCTGTACATGTTCATATCCTTGAAGATGTATCATGGAAGTGTTGCAGCCTAGAAGATACAAATTTAACTAACAAGTTAAAAGTACATGAATCAAAAATTAAAAAGCAATAATATTCCAAGTAGAGGTTCTAATAGTGGCACAAATCAAGTTACAGAGGGAAGGTGGTTCTTACAATAAAAGGCCTATAGACTAGCACTTTGTCTATTATAGTGTACAGGTTAGGAACCACAAGATGTAGAGGCTCAGCTATGTCATTTATGGTTCTTAAGTCCTGGAGGAAATTCCATCTACCACTGGGTTGTTTTACATCTCGGAAGTTCGAATGCCAGGTAGAGGTAAAGTAAGGAACTGCTTATGAGGTTTAACTGAGATGTAGAAGAACTAAACAATGTTTGTTGTTTGCTTGATATATTGTTTTTCATCCTTTAATATATTTTGTTGTTGTTGTTGAAATATTTGTCTTTGTGTTTCTTATAGTAAGAATATTAATTGATCATATTTTCTTATACATTTTGAAACTTTTTCCCCCTTGACTAGTGCAGGTGTATTTAACCATTCAATTCAATGTCATCATCACTAGATATGGTTTTGTTGCTGTCATTTTGCTACACTCTTTGACATGTTGCCAATTTCTTATATCTTTTCTGTGCTGAATCCATTTTAATGGCATTTCTTATTGCTGTTGTTTTAATGTTTACTAAGTCTTTTATAATCCCCCCATTTTTAGTTGGCATTTCTTATTGCTGTTGTTTTAATGTTTACTAAGTCTTTTATAATCCCCCCATTTTTAGTTTGATGAGAAGTTGTATTAATTTTATTTGCACTTATTGTGTAAATTTCTATTTTATTCTCAAATCTAATCTTGAAATTACATCAACTCCCTCTCCATTCAGAAGTTTTATAACTATACGACTTATCCCCTCTTTTTATTTTGTAGTCAAGCTCTCTATTATTAGACTTTAAAGTTTATTTTTGTGCATTTCTGTCTGTCTAGTGAGCAGAAAACAGGTTATAGAGGCACAGGGCAGTGAACTTCTCTCTGAAAGGGCCGGAGGAAGTAAGAAAAATACAGTCTCTTACTGCCCCAGAGCAGAAAGTGGGTTAGGAACCTGTAGCTCAGCCCCACGGTGCCTCTAGAGCCACACCAACAGCAAGAGGTTACTTGATTCATTGTTAACTCAAAGCCTCATAATTGAAAGACTGAGAAATGGGGCTTATTAGGGAATTAAATTGGAAAGTGGAAGAGGCAAAAAATATCATCCAATACAGGTCTAGGTTTTAGGCCAACAATTCAAAGGCACTATTAGTCTAGGTTCCAGTTTCAGGTTAGCAATACAAATTCAAGAAGCCTCTGGTTTCCTCAGTCATCCAGCAAGGTTTACCTTAGAGCAGTTATAAGTCATCTCCTTCAAGCATTGGCAAGAATAGCAAAATCTTTAACTGTGGGCAGATCAGATGACGTGAAGCTTCTTGCCACAGTTTCTTCACAGCAATGCCACAGTCTCTTTACCATCATCACCAGGATCTTGCCAGCAGGGTCTTGCTCCAGTTTCCCTTAAGTCTTTTTTTTTCCCCTTAAAATTTTTTATTATTATTTATTGAGATTTTAATGAAAGTTTATAGAGAACTTGGATTTCCATTCATTTGTTGTTGCACATTTTCCTCGTCTCCCCTCCCTGCTCCAACTTGCTATTTTTTTGAAAAAATTCTTTCAATAGAAACATGACTCCCCCCCCCAAGTCTCCCTTAAGTTTTACTGCCGCAAGTCTTGCTCACCTCAAATCTTACTGCCCAATGTGGGAAGCACTCCTCTTATCTTGGTCCCGCAGCCTTTGACGATTTGCAGGACCATGTGCCTGTAGTTAAGGTAGTTAAGGAGACCAGAGGAGCTAGCTGTCATGGTTAAAAAAAACCAACTCTTAGGCTAACCCCATAATGTCTTTGTTTTTGAATGCTAATATGAGTGCTAATTTTGAGTGGTTGTCTGCTGTTAATGGTTTTCTGTTAGGAGAACTCTTTTTAATATTTCTTTCAAGATTAGTCTAGTTCTCACAAATTCTCTTAATTTCTGCTTATTTAGAAATGTCCTAATTTCAGCATCATAATTGAAGGGCAGTTTTGCTGGATACATAATTATTGGTTGATAACATTTTTTTTTCTTTCAGAGTTTTACATATGTTACTCTATTGCCATTGCCATTGCCTTCTTGCCTGCATGGTTTCTGCTGAGAAATTGGAACTTAGTTTTTTTTGTTCTCTTTTGTAGGCACTAATTCTTCCTTCCCCCCAAGCTGCTTCTGGGATTCTTTAATTGTCTTTAATTTTTAAAAATCTTTTATCTTGGCAAGCTCTGGTGGCCTAATGACGAGAAGCTGCACTGCAATCCCAGAAGTCAGTGGTTTGAATCCACCAGATGCTCTGCTGGTGAAGGAGGGAAAATCTCCTCCTGTACCAGTCAGATCTGATTTGACAATACACACACACACACACACACGAATAAAAATTAAAATAAAACAAATCTTTTTAAAAAAAAATTTATTTTATTAATTTTAATGAACATTTACAGAGATTTTGGATTTCCATTCATTCATTGTTGCACTTTTCTCCCTGCACACCCCTCCTCCCCAGTTCGCTCTTCTCTTTGAAGTAAAAGAAAAATTCCTTCATTGGTATACAATCCCCCACAACCCCACTTCCGCCTTGAGTACACTTCACTATGCAACCTTCATTCTGGACTCTTGTCATAACCATAATAATATCGCTTTTAAACTGTTCTCTCCCTCATCTGTTTCAATACATAATTTATCCAGTTTTTCTCAGTCTTACCCAACCCTGATGTCTGTCCCATTCTATAACAGTGGCACTATGTAGTATTTGTCCTTTTGTGACTGAGATATTTTGCTCAACATAATGTCCTCCAGGGTCACCTATTAAAAAAAATCTTTTATCTTAGTGCTTTTTCTTTTGAGGTGTAACCTGTTAGATGTTCACTTGGCTTCTTAAATTTTAGCTCCTTAAATGCATATTTTCTCTTCTTAATATGTTTTCCTCCAGGAAATCATCAATTATTTTCTCTGTGCTTTTGTTTCTTTCTGTTCTTTAATTCATTCACACATACATTATTTCTCTTGATGAAGTCCCATATAAATGTTGTGCTTTCTTTCTTTTCTTTCCTTCTTTTTTCCTAAGTATTCCCCTAAAAGATTAGGATTGAGGGATTGGTCTTTCATTTTTCTAGTTCTGTGTTTCAGAATTGAAGATTTTGGACAATCTAGAATCTTCAACTGTCAGATAAAATTTCTATTGCCTCTGACACATTGTAATGTTGTTAACTTTTTATTATTTTTGTTTTGATATATCTACATGAACTGTGTGGATGTACTGTGCATCTTACTATTTTGAATTCTTAGTGTTTCACCCCCTGTCTCACGGTGGGAGTGATAGAGGATAGTAGCAAGTTTGTGTGTGTACACAAGCACAGCCCTCATCTCACTGTTAATGTAGAGCAGTTGAGGGCAACTGGGATGGCATTGGTTATAGTCTCGTGTTGATCAGGTGGAACATGAGCCAGTTTTTACTTTTGCTTGATGGCTGAAGCTGCAAGAAGTGGTGTGTGTATTGCTGGGCAGTGTGGGTACTATTGTTGACTCTTAGCCAAATGAGACAACAAAGGAGAGAAAAAAAATAAAAAGAAAGGGGGCAAGTCCCAAATAAAAATAAGAATGAATCATAAATGCAGAAAGAAAACAGGTGGCAAAGAAAGGAGAATCAGAATGCTGTTATTGTTAGATGCTGTCAAGTCATATGTGACTCATAGTGACCTATGAACAATAGATCTGAACACTGTCCTGTTCTCTCCCATCCTCACAGTCTCTGACACATTTGAGCCCCTTGCTGAAGTCACTCTGTCATCCTACCTGATTGAGAGTCCTCCCCTTTTTTGCCATTTCCCCACCTCCCAAACATGATGACCCTTCCAAGCATGATGTCTCCAATGTCTCTCCTAGAACATGCCCATAGTAGATGACGGTTTGCCACCCTTGTCTCAAGGAGCACTGAGACTACACTTTCTCCAGGATATACTTGTTTCTTCTTTTGACAGTTGATAGAATATTTATTACTCTCTTTGAACATCACATTCAGAGACATCCATTTTTCTTCTGTCATTCTTATCCAATATCCAGTTTTCAGATGCATAGCAAGCAATTGAAAAGGCCATGGCCTGAGTCAAGTGCACCTTAGTCCTTGGGCTAACATCATTGCTCCTAAATAACTTGGAGAGGTCCCTGACTGACGACTTTCCCAGGGCAGTATGTCTCTTGACCTCTTGATGGTTGCTACTAACTGTATTCACTGTGGATCCAAGTAAGATGAAGTTGTGGCCAGTTTCAATCTTTTTTCCATCTGTCATGATAATTGCTTATGGGTTAAGTGGTGAGAATTTTGTTTTCTTGATATTGAGATACAGTCCATATTGACGGCTGTATTCTTCTGCAGCAAGTGTTTCAAGCCCACACCTTCAGCAAGCGAAGTTGTGCCATCTACATAATGAAGGTTATTAATGAGTATTCCTCTGATCCTGATACCACATTTTTCTTTAGAGTGTTGTCCAGCTTCTCAAACACTGCTCAACATACAGATCCTGAGAATCAGAATAGAAGGACAAAAAAAGAGGAAAAAGATAAAGAGAAAATGAAAGAAGATAAAATAGCTAAAAAGGAAGGTGAAAGGGAAAAAAGGGAGCAAGAGAGAGAACTTGGGAGGATTGGACAGGGCCAGGGCACGTCACTGAAGATGCTTATGCTACTGCTGTGGTGGTTGAAGCAAAATGTGTGGTCTGTTACAGTGCTTCTCTGCAGATGCCGCAAGACACAAATGTGGTGTCAGGCCATCGATTGCACTTTTGTTGGCCTTGAGGGCATCAAGGGACAGGGCACCTAGCCTGCCTGACACAAAAGTTCTTCACCTCAGGAATATTTACAACTGCCTTCCTTTCCTGGGATGGTGCTTTTCCTAGTCCAGGAGTGACGAGGTGGTGAGCTCATGGGGAGTTGCATCCCCAAGCCTGATCCACATATGAGCCCGCCCAGGTGACACACTATGAGTGGTCAACAGATAGACGGCATACTACCCCAGCCTTGGTAGTAGGAGTGATGTGCACCTTACTCTAAACCTAGAGGGGCATCTTGCCAGAGACTGTCACTAATAACCCCAAGATCCCCAATGACTGTGCATAAGTGTATGTAGAACTATGATACTTCAAATGTGGATGTGGCTTAGCAGGGCACAGAATCCACGACAGTGTCTCTTTAGAGGTGCAGACCCCAGTCAGACTGCACTTCCATCCATCTTGGGTTTGCAGGCAGGGCAACCCCTCCTTGCTGTGATATGCTCTCCTGGCACCTGGTGGTAATGATCAAGTCTCTGAATGTGGAATGTGCATCTTCTTCCAGTGCCAGCTATAAAACTGTCAAAGTCTGGCCCCAGGCAGAGCTGAAACAGGGCTGGTGAGCTCTATTAGTCACTTGGAAGGGAGGGGCAGAGTAGTGGGTAAGTCATTTCCCTTACCCCTGGGATTATATAGGAAATGAGGGGAAGATTACACCTTTTTTGTCATCAGCCCTCTGCTGGTTTAGATAATTTTGCAATTCTGGGTTCTTGCACCAATTGGAAAGCTGCTTGCAAAAGTTCAAAATAACTGCTCTGTGGTCTGTTCTCATGACTGTGCCATCTGTCATCTCATTTGATATTTTCATTGTTTCTTCTTTTAGTCTGTGTTTGAGCAACTTCTTTATAATTTCCTTTGAGTTCCAGGATTATTATCTGTATCTTTTTCTTTGTTTTTGATGTCTTTCTTGTAGAGGGTCTGGACCACTGTGCCTAGTCCACACCATCTTGCCGAAAGTCTCTTTGGCTTCATACATAAAGAATGTATAAAACCTCCACACCCTCTCCTCTAGGTTCTAGCTGATAAGGGTTTAAAGGGTTAATTTGCCTATTTAGTTTGTGGCTTTAATGTTTACCTTATTGATGTAGTCTGACTTTTCTTATTAAACCTGAATTATTAATTCAGTAATTATTGAATATTGTATATTAGACACATTTATAACACTAATTTAATGCATAACTTTTTTTTTTCAAGAACCATGTAGATTTTAAAAGAAAATTAAGACTAGAAAGGTTAGACAATTCACTTTTTGTGAGATAATGGTGTTGACTATTAGGAGAAGACAGGTAATCCTGTAAGTATGGCCAGGAGACATGGTACAAACAAGTTTGTAAAAATGACTGTGCCTTTTACTTTATTTTTTTGAAGAAAAATGTAATGTTACTAGGACAGTGACATTGGAGATGGATAAGAAGTACTAAAGAGAGAGATGTGGGAAATAGTATTGATAGAAATTGGTAACTGGGTATGGACACTCAGAGAGTATCAGATGGAAATGTAGTCCAGTTTGAGATTTATCTGACTGTTACATCATTTCTGGATCTTTGTGTTTCTTTTTATGGACTTGTTAAATTATGCTTCCCTCTTACCCCCTTGCTGTCTTTAATTTTGTGTTTAACACGTGCTGACCTAGTTTAATTTTTTTATAATGATTTTAAAATTTATGCATCAAAATAACATGTCCACCTTATTCCCAAGTTTCTGCCTCCTCTATACCCTACCCTATACCATCATAAGCTCTTAAAGAGTTCGCAGAGCATGAGAAGTACAAGCAAATCTTTGTTGAAAATAGACACTTACTCCTCACTTAATGACTGTCAACATTTCTCTTTTGTGACCATAGTGAAAATTTTACCCTCCCTCAGTCCCCACATTGACACCTGGAGAAAACAGGGGGGAAGGTGAGTCCCTGGAGGCCTCCAGCAGGGTACCCTCACACAGCTCCCTTTCACTGTGGAGCAGGAGCCAAAGTTGATTGGGATTCTCAGTTGGGGCTCATAGCATCTCCACGGGCTGAAGTGCCGTGGAACAGGTAGAGCAAGGTAAAGTGTATCTGACGGAGCAGGAAGAGGATAGGATGAACTTGATGATACAGGAATGCAGGGCCATAGCCAGGAGCCTTGCCTAGGGCTGATGTGGGGCCACTAGATGGAGCAGAATGGAGGCCTTGAACAGGCTACTTTTGCTAACCCGTGGTGCAGGAGAAGAGACTGAGACCATGCAAGCCACATCAGGAGAAATAGGGATGTACCCCATAGTACAGGGCAGTTTGAACTTTGGCGTGCAGGAACTGGGCTGGGGGAGAGGAGCTCAAGTAGCTACTGCAACATCTGCCTGAGTTCAAGGTCACTCCTGAGATACAGGATTTTACAAATTTTGTGGAGCTGAGGGAGTAGTATTGGGAGAACATCAGACACCTCAGCCAGGAGGCCGTAGTCCTGGGAGCAGTCTCTGCATTACAAGAGAGACACGAGTTGGTGGGGAGGGCCCTTCCATGAGGGGCAAGAGAGAAGGGGGTCCCAGGAATGATAGACACTTCCAAGGGGAAAAGGACTCGGAAGCATATGTGGAGGAGGAGGGTGGTAGTTCCTGCTTGGAGGGGGTCTTAGGTGTTTGGTCTGAGAAAGCTAAGAGCCCTGTGAACTGGGGAGATTGGAACATTGCCTGACCAACAGGCTGGCCTGCAGGATTACTTCTGCAACTTCCACCTGGACATCATTGAAGCCATGCCTGTAGGGTGTATGCAGAAAGCAGCAGGTAAGAAAGTTACGTCATTTTTGTATCATATGGATTTCCAAGTAACTGTGGTATTTGAAATGTAACCATGCTGATAAGCAAATTGTTGCATTCTGTATATCATAGTCTTCCAAAGTTACATATGGAATTAACACTGTATATATTTGTTAGAGCAGTACTTTTGAATAGTTTTATTTTAACTTTCCATTTTTGTAATTATTAAATGGATGAAAAGAATCTTTTTATGGCCTTCCATGTGTTTTGATTCCCTTTAGAGAAAATTGAGCAATTTTATTATGGTCATCTTTTTTTAAAACGTTATCATTCCTAAGCATTTTAGTAAAGCATTTGAGTCATTTCTTTACATAGTAACAGTATAGCTATGTAATATTTCCAAGTTTTGGAAGCATTGAGTGGCATCCAATTCCTAAATACCATGCCTCCAGAAACTCTATGAACTTTGATAAATGTCCATAGTTGTATTGGGATTCAGGCCTTTTGTTCATAGGGTCTCTATGAGTCATGCTCAACTCGAAGGCAATCAACAACTTAATTGCCCCAATTTCTTCAAAGAG
The DNA here is from genome assembly GCF_000299155.1 of Elephantulus edwardii. NCBI lineage: Eukaryota > Metazoa > Chordata > Mammalia > Macroscelidea > Macroscelididae > Elephantulus > Elephantulus edwardii. Next base: position 10,680,539 of record NW_006399808.1, on the reverse strand, counting down.
GTAGAAAAATTAAAGTGTATGACTGGGAACAAATTATTTGGAGTGATTCACTAGCATTTTGATTGTAGCCAGTGTTCCTTAGAAGCCAGAATGGTGAGAGTTCATCTCACATACCTTGGGCGTGTTGTCAGGAGGGGCAAGATGCCTTGCTTGGAAAAGTAGAGCAAAAGAGAGGAAGACCCTCAACCAGATGGCTTATCCCCATGATGGTAGCAGTGGCTTGAGCAAAGTAAACTTTCTGGGGATGATGCAGGACTGGCCAGGGTTTTATTCTTTGTTCCATAGGGAGCCAGCTTGATGACATCTAACAACAAGAAGTACTTCCTACATTGCTTTATTTAGAAAGTACACGTTCTTTTGTCTCCTAGATGATGGTAATGATTATGATTATTAATTACTATTTAAATACTAGTTTACTTACAAAGTTTGTATACACTATTTTTCACACTGGATCTTACCTATTTCCTTAACCCACCCCTCCCTCCACCCATCAAATTGTGCAACCCTATGATTACCAACCCCCACCCATTTTCACCCTTTTGCTCCCCCTTTCCTCCCCTCAGATCCTCATACACATTTTATTAGTTATCTATTCCTACAGTAATGGTCTTATACAATATTTATCCTTAAGAGACTGAGTTAATTCACTTAGCATAATGCTCTCCAGTCCCTCCCTAATTAGGTAGTGATTTACAAAATCATTGTTCCTGTGTGCTGCATAGTATTCCATCATGTGACTGTACCATAATTTCTCAACCCATTTGATTGTGGTTGGACATTTGGGATGTTTCTATGTTCTTGCTATGGTGAATATTGCTACTGTAAATGTTGGTGTAAAAGTCTCCGTTTGTACCTCATTTCTCGGTCTCCTGGATTTGATAATAAAAAGTGTATCTATTTGATAGCTTTGAAAGTTTTGGAGACATATCTATTGTTGTGTGCCTTCAAGTTGGAACAGACGCATAGCTGACCTTCCAGCAGGTTTTCAGAGGCAGTAAATTGCATGGGAGGAGATTGCCCATCCTTCTTCCCAGGTAGCTGCTGGTAGATTTGAACCACATGCCTCTGGAACTGCAGTACAGCTTTTTACCACTAGGCCAGTATCTGTTAGAAGGATTATATTTGCAATGTAGTTAATCAGACTTTTGAAATCTTAGGAGAGCAAAGGATTGCTATACCATCATTGATTTTTTAAAATTTGTTTTGTGAAATAGTTAAATAAATGAAGTGAGAGTGGGAGTGACTCTTTCTTGTTGTTGTTGTTGTTATGTGCCGTCGAGTCGTTTCCGACTCATAACGACCCTATGCACAACAGCCCTAAACCCTGCTCTATCCTGCGCCAACCGCACTGCGTCTGACACACCCATCCCGATTACCCCAGTCACTGAATCGATCCATCTCATAGAGGGTCTTCCCCTCCTGCGCTGTCCCTCCACCGTCCCAAGCATGATGTCCCTCTCCAAGGACCCGTCCCTCCTGGCAACATGTCCAAAGTATGTCAGACGAAGCCCCAGAATCCTATGTTTCTTAGTCATCAAAATATAATTGGAAGAATTAGGTGCCGTGTGGTTTAAATAATAGTGTCATTGGTTTAAATAATAGTTTTTCAGATTATATGTAAGTTTTTTTCTCCTCACTCTTCCGTTAACTTGCTGTTTGATCTGGAGCAAGTCACTTAACCTTTCTTAGTTCAACAACTCATTGCTGTAGAGTTGAGTGGGTATCTGAGGGAAGATTGAAGATTGCCCATCTTTCTCCCTTGAACTTGATGGTAGATGTGAAGCAGCAGAGAGGGGATTTGGTTTAGCAGTTCAGCTCCTTATATACTAGGCTACCAGAGTTTTGTAGTTAGTCTTAATGTGTTAGTCAGTTAAAAAAGAACACTCGATTAGGTGAACTTTAAGGGCTTCTCTAAGTAGGTATAATTTTATATAGCATTCTATGAATGAATTTTGTTATCTCAAATGAATAGCTTTTTAATTCCTTTCCAAGAGAGTTTGCCTGAATAATAATTGAGTTACTATTATCTAACTACACAATTTAGCCTACTTTTATATTCTTTCCCTCACCTAGGGATATGAGGAAGGGAAAAACAGGTCTTGGTGTTGAGGTAAGATGCAATCAGGCTAAGAATCTGTTAATTCAGATTTGTCTGATAGCCTGATGCTGGAAATCTTTCGATGGAAATCCTATGAAAAGTAGGAAAACCTCACCAAGTAATTCATTGCCATAGTAGTATGTTCAAACAGTTATGTGAGAGACATTTTATGTGGCCTGAGCCTCTGTTGTTCAAGGCCATTGATTGGGCTGACTCACAGCGACCCTGTGTAAATAGAAGGAAACCCTGTGCCGTCCTCAAAGGCTCCACTGTGCTTAATTAAGCCTACTGTGACATCACTGTATCATTCATTTCATTAACCATCTTCTTCTCTTCTGCTGATCCTCTACATTTTCAAGCATGATCTGGCCATTTCTGATAACATACTTCAAAGTATGTGAAACAGATTATCCCCATCCTTGCCTTTAAGGAACACTCTGCTGTACTTCTTCCAAGACAGAATGGTATCACAATTCAAAGGCATACATTCGTTATTCATTGTCCTACTTTCACATGCAAAGGAAAGCAATTGAAAATACTGTAGCTTGGGCCAGGGAGACTTTGTTTTTAAAGTGACATTCTTGTTCTTCAGCACTTTAAACAGGTCCTTGCTCAATGTAATAGGTCATCTTATTTCTTTCTCTGACTGCTGCTTTCATGAATGTTGATTGTGGATCCAAGTAAAATTAAATCATATAAAACATCAGTCTTTTTTTCTCTAGAATAATGATGCTTGTTAGGAAACTTGTCAAGGGTTGTGTGTGTGTGTGTGTGTGTGTGTTAATGTTGAAGTGTAATCCATGCTGAAGGGTATAATTTTTTATTTTCTTCAGTAAATAGTTCAGGCTCTCTTCACTTTGAGCAAGGAAGAGTGTGTCCTCTGCGTAACACCGTTGGTTGATGGTTTTTCCTAGTCCTGATGTCACATTCTTTTTAATATAATCCAGTTTCTTGATTATTTACTAAGCATGCAGATTGTGTAGGTATGGTGAAAGGATAGAATACTGATGTATTCAAATAACCCCTTGTTGGTCTGTGTACAGTTCTACATGAGTACAATGAAGTGTTCTGGAATTCTCAATCTTATCAATGATATTCATAATTTATTAAAAGATCTATATAGTTGAATATTTTTGCATGGTTAATAAAATACAAGTAAACATCTTTCTGGTATTTGCTGTTTTCAGCCAACATCCATCCTGATATCAACAGTGATACCTCTCATTCCATGGACCCTTGAGTCCTGCTTGACTATCTGGCAGTTCCTTTTGTATAATCTATAGTAAGATTTTACTTGTATGTGATATTAATTTTATGTTCCATAATTTCTGCTTTTTGTTTTTTTGGCATGAGCACAAACTTAGACCTTATCCGGTCTATTGGCCAGTTAACAGTCTTCCAAGTTTCTTAGCATAGACTAAGTGAGCATGCCCAGAGCTACAGCTGTTAGTTGAAATGCCTCAGTATACTCTTTTAATTTCTTGAGCCTTAATGTATGCCATTGCCTAGTGATTCTGTATATTCTGAGCCTTATTAAGAACATAGGCATTCATTCAGTACTGGGTGAATGGCAATCAACAAGGTAAATAGTTCAGAGACTGTTGTATAAATCCTTCATTCCTGAAGACAAGACAGCTGTAGATGATCACATTCTTTGCACCTAAATACTTCTGTTTGCTATAGGAAGCCATTAATAATTTTAATAGAATTCATAGATTTTGCTGAAACAAGCAGGACTAAAATGCTAAGTAAAATTATACTAAATAAAAATGGTAGAAAAATATTGTAGTACTTTTATGTTAGAAGTAATTTAAGAAATTGAAGTAGTGCATCTGCTTTGGCAAGTATTTGTTGGTGGAGGGAACTGCAGAAGAAGGGTGATGTTTGAAAGAGGTGCTGCCAATTTTAGAGCCCTTCCTGATTTACGGTATGTTTTCAGGGGTGACAGATTTTTGGAAGTGTTTATTTTGGAATTAACCTTCCTTATTTCCATTCTGCCCCCACTGTATCCTGCATCTTACACTGCCAGAAATCTGATAGCTGCCACGAAGCAGAGTGATGGCAAGAAGCCAAGTGTGATAAAAACCTATTCTTCATTTAAAAACAGTACAGATGTCAGAATACTTTAAAAGAAATATTTAAAGATTGAGTGATTGTAGTGGAAGAAGTAGTAAAAACCTAATGAGAAGATAAAAGTTTCTGATTTGCTTTTGATGGAATTACTTTTGTAAATGGAAGAATACCAGCTTGGATCTCTCTGTGTTGTTTTATTTTAATGCCTTTATTTCCCTGATTTTTGAGTGTTAGTGCTGGAAGCTGCTGAATAGACAGGAAAAGAACTTTTTTGATCATAAACTGGCGATGGTGGATTTTTTTTCCCTTAGAGGGAGCCCCAAAGGTTTACTTTATGTGATCTCTGACATTGTATTTATGCATGTTGGATTTTGTTTCTATATTTCTATGCTTTCTTAACCTAGTGAAAATTATAATCTCTTTTGAATTCTAACTCTGTGTAAGCATATAATCAAAATGTTGTCTAGGCACAATTGAGATGGTGAAACCGAGTTGTAGTATAACATATTACAGAATTTTGCAGTATCAATTTGCTAAATGGAGAACTGAACTCTAGTCAGTGCTTTCTTTAATTTTAATATATCTTCTACATTTATGTAGTGTTTGATTCAGAATGTAATCAGTTTTAGTGTGGCCCAGTGCCACAAAGCTGCATGAGCTGTAAATATATAATGATTTTCTTTTTAGTGACTGCTAGAGCTTTTAGCTGTAGTAACTGGGGAAATGAAAGGTAAATAGACTAGATTTCTGGCTGAAGATTGTTAAGATTAGATGTTAGAGACAAGCTGAGGCTCTGGGTTATGGATCTGAAGTTTGCATCAGAAAGTGACAGCAACAACAGAGGGATTATAATGGACCCATTTGTAAATGCTGTTCTATCACCCAGGGAATTATAGTTTTTTAAAAAAAAAATACTTAAGAAAATTACATTGTGTCCAGTCATACAATACAAAGGAAAAGTCTTAATTACAGGATGTAAAATCAAGCAAAATAACGTAGTGCCTTTTAGCTTGAGAAATTAAACAGTGTAACAATAATTACTGCCCCAGATATTCTTAAACAATTTATACTTCCTGACCTCTCTTCCAAAGGTAACAATCTCTTGAATTTTATTTTTACCATACTCATGTAAGGAAGGAACCCTAGTGCTACAGTAGTTAAACTTTCAGTTGCTGAACCAAAAGGGTTGAGATCCCCTTGGGGGAGAAAAATGTGGCAGTCTGTTCCTGTAATGATGTACCACCTTGGAAATCCTATGGGCAGTTCTACTCCATCCTAAAGGGCTGCTTTGAGTTAGAACTTGGTGGCAATGGGTTTTGTTTGGTTTTATTCCATGCATATATGTATATGTAAACATAATGTAGTGCGTTATAAACATGCTTTAAGGACCTTACTTGGAAATTATTACACTGGGTATTAATTTTCAAATTATTATCTCTTTTGTTTTTAGTTTTTCTTCCTCAATGTTTATGTAGATGATACAAGAACTCTGGTGGTACAGTAACTAAAGCATTTGACTGTTAATGGAAAACCTAGCTTTCTAAACTCAAGACTCACTTGGTGGGGTAAAAATGTGGCAGTTTTTATAAAGATATATCGCCTCAGAAAACCTATGGGGCAGTTTTACTCCATTGAATCAACGTGTTGCAGAGGGTTGGGTTTGCTAGTTGATACGTGTGGTTTTGGCTGCTGCATTTTTAACTGCCTCTTTCTCTAGTCCGTATATTTAACTATTCTGCTGACTGCAAGTATTTTAAGCTGAGTATCTTCAGGAGACAGGAATGAAGAATAACTATGTCAGTAGGAATGTTATTTTGATTTTCAGAAAAGCCAGTTTCCTTGTTTGGTGTGGAATGCCCTCATTTGTCATATTCTTGGGAAAACCCTTTCTACTTCCCTAGACAAAGTAGAGAAGAGTCATGTTTCATTACATAGAAGAATGTATCCTGTGCAAAATACAGAGCAGCATCGGGTGTAATACAGCAGGCTCATGAGAAATTGAGCTGCCACTGCAAAAGTTTGTTTACGCTTGTGTAGTGTTTATATTTTTAAAGTGCAGATCAGGTTGGAAACTTGATGGCATTAAGGTATTGGCTTTTTCCTGCTTAAAGGCCCCTGGTGGTGTAGTAGCTAAAGCACTTGGTTGCTAAAGAACTTGGCTTGAACCCATTAGCTGCTCCTCTGGGGAAAGGTCAGTCAATCTGCTTCTGTAAAGATTTGCAGCCATGGAAACCTGGTAGGGTGGCCCTCCTTTGGCATCAGAGTCACTGGGAGGCAGAATTCATTTGATAGCAATCTCTTGTTTTTTCAATTTTTTTTCTATGTTTGGAATAATTTTCATTTAGGCACTATGTGGTTCATTTAACGGGAGGAAAAACATGGCAAAATGACTGTTCCTGAATTATGTTATGATTTTATAGGGCAAAGGGAAAACACAGTGTGGGAAGAGAGGAAGGAACTCTGGTGGATAGTAAATTGTACTGCCAACTCCAGGGCCATGGGTATTTCTCCATAGGAACCCATCAGCAGCTTTGGGGGTGGGTCAGAGGGGGAGACGAGATGGGCAGTCTCCTCCTATTAACCATTTATAGCCTTGGGAACCATCTGAGTCAGAACTGACTTGACAACCTTGAATTTTCAGTGAGGGGTAGAGGGAAGAATAGAGTGATATTTCTTTTTGAGGTAGATAATGGATGTGAAATAAATGTTTATCAGTGTATGTCCTTATTCTGTAGTCATTCTTCTTGAAAAGCAGTGTCTACTCACTTCTCTGTTTCACTGTGTTGTCGTTCCTTCACATCATTCTTGATGATGGTTTGGACATTTTTGCACAATACTTAGTGCAGAGCTTCATTCAGATTGTCCCTCCCGATGATTTGCTGTAGTGCATTAGCCAGAAATGCTGAGGAAGCAAAGGAAACACTAACAAATGGGATGCATTCCAGGGACTTGAGCTGAAAGCAAAGGAAACACAAGCCAAAATGAAGAAAATGTTAGTTAGGGACCCAAGGCGTAGTCCAGCCAGATATGCTATTAACAGCAAGTGTACTGTTTTAATTAAATTAAGTGGGACTTGGGCAATTAGAATCAGCAGACTGTCCATTTAAAAGGAAACCCAACTTTAAGCATATTAAAATTGGGAATTAGGGTAAGAACAGTCTTTTGGCTGAAACCTGTTCTTTCCTTCTTCTTACTGGGTAGATTCCAGTGCTTCAAGCTTGATTAAAACTCAGCTGTTTTTCCCATTGTGAATCTGAGGGAAATGGTGCTGAATTAATATGCCAGTAAAGAATTTTCTTTTTCATTTTTTTGTGGTACTGGTTGGGAAGCAAAAGGAGAGAGAGAGTAATAGGACATTTTTATTTTCTCATTGTTGAAGTTTTCTTGTTAATAAAAGCAAGTTTCTTTTCTTTTTCCATGAATTATTTTATCCATGAACAATGTAGGCGTTGAGGGCGGGGGAGCCTTGGTATACAAAAGGATTGTTATTGTTTTTAATGATCTCCTGTTCTTTCTTTCTTTTTTTTTTTTATCTCCTGTTATTTTTAAGAGTCAAACATTTTTTTCAGACAGATAAATGGGTGAGGTAAATGAACAAGGTCCCCCCTCCCTTTCTTTCTTGTTGGGTACCATTGACTTGGATCCAACTGACACAGGAGGAAATTGATTCTCCTTCTCCATCAGGGTATCTGGTGGATTTGAGCTGCTCACCTTTGCTCACCTTCGTGATTGCAGTGCAACTTCTTGCCTCTAGGCCACCAGAGCTCCCTTTGAACAGAACTTTTTAGTGCATCAACATTTCCAAGTTTTTAAATTTGTTTCTGAAGCTATGAAAGTTCCTAAATACATCTGTAACCCCAAAACTTGTGTTGTCAGTTACATTAAATTAGAATATTCTTTCTTTATGAGGATCTTTATATTCTCCCCTCCCACCCCCAAATACTGGAAGCATAGAGATGAAGTAATGAAATTGTTTTCCTCTTTAAAAAATTCTAAAATGATTGCTTTGTGAATTGTTGCTCAAATTTCCTATTTTTACCTTTGTTTAAACTTACCATATGGTTATAAAAATATTTAATACTCTCTTTGAGAATTTATACTTATATTTCAGAGTTTCTTATAACTAAAGTGCATTTATTTGAGACTATAACTCATATTATTTTTTTTTTATAACTCATATTCTTACAGAAATAGCCTCTTGTCTTAAATTCTTAGTAGCTAGGAATGACCTAAAGAAATTCCAGTCTTTTCATTCTTCCTTAACATTATGTGAGATACTTACATCAGCAGCCTTAGAAGGGCTTTAAACCTTTGACGTTGACTTTACTTTTTTTACTCTTTTAGGTCTTTCACTTCTATTCCTACAGTGATTGGCAAGATATCATTTCTACCTCACTCTTCATGTACCATGCCAGTGACATCTTAGCTGCTAGAGTGTGGAGCTGGCCTGTGGGAGTCAAGTAAGTGCCTTTTTTACTATTTGGCATGGTTTTGCTTACTTTGCAAAGCCATGTGGAGGAGCATCTTAAGATTAGTTTCTAAAAAGGCACTTGCTTGACCCTTGTGGGTCTACTCTTTGCTCCAGCCTGCTTGTAGAACACCTGGTAGCTAACATGAGGTGATTGAGTGGAACATCTTTACTAGGGTAGACCTTAAAGAATGATAGATCTGCTCTTCACATGAATTAGAGCATTTATATTGGCGGGCATCCCCTATTCCATCCCAGAATGAATCAGAATATATGTGTTAGCCCAATAGTTACTCTGGCCTTCCGGAAACTTAACCAGCTTATGAATCGCCAAAAGTCTGTGGGTCTAAACCTACTGGGTTTTATGCAGGTGTGCTAATCTAACTGGTTAGAGTGTATATAAGCAGAATAGCTCTTCAGGGAAAGCCTTGATAGATATCTAAATTAACTTGGCCTAATGTACAGAAAAAGTGGTAGTTAGTATGAATTAAATTTGGATTTTTTTTTGTTTATTGATCAATTGCTAAAACCTGGTATTTTACTTTTGCAGGTCACCTTGTAAATTTGCTATATAGATTAACACATTCCCTGTTATGTCATAATAACCATATAAGGGAGAGTTTTCCTGCTCTGTCTTAGGTATTGGTGATGTGGCCTGTTCACGCAGGGAAAACTTGAACATTCTCAGGTATGTGAAGATCATGATTCGTTAGTATTGTTTCCCTGCAAAACAAAGCCTAGTTATTTCAATGTTAACTCATGATGTGGTTTTATATAATCTATTCTGCCACTTGACCTTCTAGCCTGACCCCCACCCCCCAGAGTGATACAGAACAGAGACTGGCAAACGAGATGGTTTTTACAAATAATGTTTTGCTGGAACACAGACACACACCCCCATTTATGTATTATGTATGGTTGCTTTTGCACTAAGTGACCAAGTTTCTACAGCAGAGATATTGTGTGAACCACAAAGCCTCCAGAAAAGTTTGCTAACTCCTGCTATTGAACAAAATTTGCTAGAACCACAATTGATTTCAGATAGCCCTCTAATGAGAAAGCTGACATCTGTGGCTTACTGCTGACTAACAGGTAAATATTAGCTGTTTTATATAGTGGTGGGAATGCAAAGAAAGGTTAATGAAATGGGAAGTGGTGATAGCAGCTCAAGTTCTTTCTCTTTTCTTTCACTCACTATGTTCTCTCTTCTCTTTCCTTCACCTCAGTGAATGTAGGTGTTCATTCAGTAGCAGGAAATTACTTTTCTTTGTAGACTCTAAAGGTTTTCTAGAATAGCTAGGATAAAAGATTTAAATAGGATATCTCTCACTGTCAAAGAAGTAATAATGAAAGGATTTCTTGATTCATGGGAAAAAACTTTATAGTTTAAAGGAACTTGAGGTCATGGAACTTGACAACCAGAGACGGTCAGGGAATGTCCGGCAGTCATAGAGCAGGTTACTGTGAGAGCCCAAACTAGGTCTTCTGTCTTCTTGCCCCGGGTTTCTGCTGTTAAGTCTCAGACCATTTTAGCGGCTGCTTGTTTCTTCAGCTCTTTGTAAGGAACACGCCTGCTTATTTTCCTCCTTGAAGTTAAACTAAAGACTTGATAATTTAAGAATTTAAGCAACTAAGATCTAATTTACTGGACAGATGACCATACTTGGAGTTTGGATGTTTTATTTTATTGTTAGAAGAACATTTTGGATGATCGCCAGTGAATCATTAAGTGCATAAGGCCAAATCTGAGTTCTGTTCCGAACTGAAATTTACCCAAGTAGATGGGTTCCCTCATGAATCTGTGTGTAACTCCATAGATAGAAGGTGTGCTTATTTGTTTGCTTGTTTGTGTGTCTGTGTAATGACTTTTAAAATGAATTTGGGGTGCATTCTGTACATTTAGTAAATGTAGTCGGTTGACTGTACTGCAGAGTTATAAAAGTAAGCTTTTTAAAGTTTAGATTTAGTAAGAAAATTTGAAAGGAAGTATGGAGAGTTCTTATAAGCCTTTCTCTTCCTCTCCAGTTTCCTATATTAGTATTACTTTGTATTAATTATGGCCGATTTGTTACCGTTAATGTCTGCCTCTCATTGCCATTGAGTTGAAACTGATTCATAGCTGACCCTCTAGCAAATTTTCAGAGTCTATAAATCACTAGGTGAGATTGCTCATCTTTCTCCCTTGCAGCAGCTGGTTTATTTGAACCATATATTGTTGTGATAGCAATGTAGGGCCTATCCTTCAGGACACGAGAGCTCAAGGATTTGATTATGATACATTACATCTTTTTTAAAACCGATCCCAATAATGATGCATTATTATTATTACTACCCCAAATTCCTACTTTATTCAACTTTTAATTTTGCCCAATATCTTCTATCTTCTGAGATTAAATGAATTTTTAATAACATATTAATTGATGTAAAAGTCATTTATGTCACTAGTTGAAGAGTAGACTAATTCTGAAGTCTCTTAATTTCCAAAAATCTGATTAAATGACTAGCTAAACAGGCTTAGCTGCTGCAGATTTCTAGTTTATAACATTTATATTCTTGTGTGATATCTTGAAAAAACTTATGTGGTAGCAATGGCTTCTCAAGTGTTTGGTCAATTCCAGTAAACTTTCTGAAAGGACAAGACAGACATGGTCAATTTTAACTGTTACCAAAAGTATCATATGCCACATTGCTTGGGAAAATATTTTAAAGTGTATTACCTTTTTTGGAAGGGAACTGTATTAATATCTTGCTTTAATATGATTGTCCTTCGGAAGATAGTAATTGATGTGATAAATCATTAATCATTCACATTTTCCTCCAAATCCTGAAATTATTTCTTTCTTGAAAGTTCACCAGCTATTTATTATGAGCAAATACATGTTCTGTAACTCAGCTGTTCCACGCCTACATTCTATACACAAGAGAAATACATACGTATATTCACCAATAGACATGAATAAAATGTTTGTTACAGGGCTGTCTGTTTCAAAACTAGGATTATCCAAATGCCTATCAAAAGTGGAATCGGTAAATAAATTATAGCATGTCCATACAAAAAATATTAAACAGTGGTGAGAGTGAATAACTGCAGACTAAAACTGTGATTTCAACATATAATATTTTGAAGACGCTGCAGAGAGTGCATACTCTAAGATACCACCATTTGTGTGCATTTCAAACCAGACAAATAATTTGTGATTCCAGAAGTCAAGTACTTGATTACTCTTGGAGTTAGGAGGACTGTCTGGGATGAAGCGGAGTGCTAGGATATTTGTAATGTTTGAGTACTGGTTTCATTATTATTCAGTGTAAAAGTATGTAAAAGTATTAGCAATCCTGAAAATAAAACCACACACAAACTTTCTCTGATAATGTTGGTAGATGAAGAACCTGGTGAACAAATTAACCTTGTATTTTAGAATCTGTTAAGTCAGAATATTAAGGATTATCAGGGATGCCATTATGACACTGAAGGCGTCCTGGTGGCTTAGTGTGTAATGTGTTTGACTGCTAACTGAAAAGTCAGGATTTCAAAGCCATCAGTCACTTTTTTTTTCTTTCATCATGGCACAGAGCTGTTACTGTTTTGTTGTGTTGTAAGATTAATAAACTCATTGGTGGTAGAGCTTGCTTTTTATTGTAACCAGATTGCTGGAATGTTTCAGTGGAGGGTACTTTTTTTTTTTTTAATGCTGTGTTTAGCAGAGTCTCCAAGGCACAACCTCCACCCATTCTTCAAACACATTAAAGACTAATAAGCTAAAGTATAGAGAGCCCGCTGAGTGTGACCTGTGTATACTAGCATGTGTACTGTAACCTGGTAGATCCTGTTTTCACACTGTGAGTCTTTGTTCGATTGGTGAATGAACTTCAGTCTTGCATTCTCCTTATTTTATTTGTTGCTTGACACTTAGAGCATCACCTCTCAGCTTTGCCAGCATGTAGGATTTTCTGCCTAAATAGAGTCCCTGTTTTTCTTCTTTGTACTTTTGTTTCTCTTACTTACTTGATTAGAATCTGACTCTTATCTAAGTCATCTGGCACTTTGCATTCCTATTATCACCACTATTAAAACATGTATGTCTGAACTTTTGTAATCAATTTCTTAATTAGTGACCCAACTTTTGATGTTTCCCTGCAATCAATTAAGTTTGTGTTTTTCTGCCTGAACTCTTTCTAACACCTAATTTATGATATAATTTCTCACATAGAACTTTGACTTTCTACTGCTTTTAAGAATTAATGTCAGTTCCTTAATCATATTCACGCAGGACCTTCTATAATAGAATTTCAACCTATCTTTTTAATCTTTAAGAATAATGATTTTTAAAAATTGGTTTGTATACAATCATTCATGTACATTGTATTTTATACAATTAATTACTTTTGGCCTATTCCTAGAATCACCCCATCTTTTCAAGTCTTCGCTGAATCTTTGCTTCTCCTTTACACACCCTCTGCCCGCTAATCTCTGCTGTCCTAGTGATATTCCCCCTTCCGCTTTTTCTACTCCTCCCTTCTCCTTGTCTTCTTCCCCTAATGGATGTTAATACATATCTTGCACAGTTATCCTCCTATTTTCAGATTAGTGATCTCAGTGCAGTGTTTGTCCTAATGTGACCAGGTTATGCCACTTAACAATAATGCTCTCTAGACTCTCCATGTTGTATAGTATTTTATGAAATCATTTTTCCCTCGTGCTGTATAGTATTCATTTGTGTGAATGTACTACCTTTTCTTTGTCCATTCATTTGATGATAGACATTTGGACAGTTTCCGTTTTCTTACTATTGTGAATAATGCTGAACATAGGTATAGATATATCCATTCTTGTCTCAGTTCTTATTTCCTTAGGGCATATTCTTAGCAGTCCACATGTCTGAGTCTTTTCATGTCTTTAACTCATTTTGTAATTGAGTTATCAGTCTTTTTCTTCTGGAGGATCTGTCTGTAAACATTAGTTATGAGACTGAAAGTTTTCTGCACATGCTTTTTCCCCAGTTTTTTGGCATTTTTTTTCACCTTGCTGGAGAAGATTTTTGATGCACAGAAGGGTTTGATTTCAAGATACTTCACCCAACAAAACTCAATTTATGTGCTTCTCAAGTGCACATGGTATTATGTTCCAGAATTGACTACATATTAGGACACAAAATAAGCCTAATTAATAAACACTGAAATGAAAAAAGAAAATGAAAAACATTGAAATAATACAAAATTTCTTCTCAGAACACAATACCATAAAGCTAGAAAGTATCAAGAGAATAAAGGGAAAAAAATAACACTCACGTGGGAGCTCACACCTTGCCTGAGTACAGCTTGGTTTTAGAAGAAATACAAAATGAAATAAAAAGTTCCTTGAAGCTAGTGAAAAGGAAATGACATCATATCAAAACTTGTGGGATACAGCTAAGACAGTCTCAGGGGTAAGTTCATAGCAGTAAGCAAATACGTAAAATAAGAAAGGAGCAAAAGAAACTGCTTAACTAAGTTCCTTCAGAAAGAGAACAGCAAGCTAATCACACAGCCTCCAGAAGAAAGGAAATTCTAAGGCTAAAGGGCTGAAATGAATGGGATAGAAAACTGAAAAACAATGGAAACCATCAACAAAACCAGGAGCTGGTGTTTCAAAAGGGTTAATGAAATAGAGAAACCATTGGCCAACTTAGCAAAAGAAAAGAGATTGTAATTTTTATTGTTATTTAAAAGCATCTATGATCTATTTGTCCATTCAGCATTTTTAACAAATGTGCAATTCAGTGACCCCAATTACATTAATACTGTTTAATTTTCACCAGTGTTTATTGCAAAGTTTCCTGTCATTGGGAACAGTACTTTCCCTTCCATTTGATTTGTTCCTTGACCCCTTGGCAGATTAATAGTGTGTTATTCAGTTTCTTTATATTTGTGTATTTTTCAGGTTTCTGCCTGCCTTTTTGCTGTCACTTCCCACCCTATAGTAGTTGGCTGTGAATGTAGCCTTCACTCCAGATGCCTGCTTTATGGCACAGCGGAGCCTCAGCAATCCTCAGGGCCTACTTTTCAAAGCTCCTAAGTAGATTGTTGCCTATGGGAGCAGCCACCATTCAAGATTCTTGCTTCATAATATACAGCAGCCTGAGCCAGTAGTCCTCTGCTGCAGTTGGATGTGGAGCAGACTAAATCTAGCTAGTTGACTGACCTCCAAGAGAAGTTTGTTTTTAGTTTCAGAGGCCAGTGGTGTAGGATGCCCAGGGGGTGAGGTAGGTAGAGTGCTGACTGTGAGTTAAGGGGCTTCTGTAGCAGCTCATAAGGAGCTTGCAGGCCACATAGTATGTGAGTGGAGGACACCCTGCTCACATGGATCTCTGGGAAGCCTCATTGCTCTCAGAGTCCTCCCTTTCAGAAGCCGACTGCAGGTTAAGCCTAACTAAAGATGTCTGATCCTTAGACAGCACCCCTCAGCCCCAATAGGAGTAGAGAGCGAGCACACTTGAGCTGACTCCCCAGGAGATCTGTTCTGTGGGTTTCAGAGGACTGAGCTGTGCCACTCTAGGGGCCAAGGGGAGTAGTTTACCCAGGGAGCAAACTCTGCTACATGGGCCTTCTGTGACTGTTCTTAGTAGGCCTCATGCTTAGGGCTAGGTGTTAGAGGGGCCAGCACACCCAAAAGAACCTCCAGAAAGTTCTGCCTTGTTGATTTTATAGCAGAAGCTTAGATACTGTCACTTTGTACAGGCAAGGAATGTGGTGGTTGGGGAAATAGACTCTTCTCCTGGGGCCACTTCCCCAGTTAACAGCACCCGGTGGCCATGTGGCTGGGGTAGGGCAGGGATGGTGAGATACAGTTTTCCTACAGTGTGCGACTCATTGATTTTTTACCATCTGTAATTTCCCTCTGCTCTTTGATTCAGAGCCCCACAAAACTGAGCCCAGTTTCCTTGTATTTCTTGTGTTATTTGGGAGGGAGCTTCTGAGCAATGGTTTAAGTCACCATCTTCCAAAAATCCTGATAATGGTTTTTATAATCATCAGCACTATTGACTGCTTACTGAATTCTAGGTTGTGTAAAGCATGGTATATGTATGGCTTTATCTAATTTATTCTGAACAACAGTCTTCTTCTAGCGGTTACTATAATTGCCACCACAAAGAAAATAGAAGCTAGAGCATTCTAAATAGCTTGCTCAAGGTCGTAAAAGATGGAATTGGGAGTTCAAACATATGTCATCATACTCCAGATTTATTCTGTCTCTGTCTCCCAGGATGCCAACATGTTTTGAGGAGATTTATAACAAGGCACCTTTCTCTTTGCATATCTTTGCCTGGAAGGTTCTCTCTGGTTCCTTTCTGCCTTCTCTCACAGTACCATTCTATTCATCCCTCAAAGTCAACCTCAAGTCCTGTCTTTTCAGTGAGTTAGTACTCTTTCCAGTTTATAGAATACTCTGTCTTAAATTTAACAGAACAGCAAGCAACAAATGCTGGCGAGGTTGTGGAGAAACTGGAACCCTGATTCACTGTTGGTGGGAGTGTAAAAT